>NW_027263560.1:0-91409 GCF_044049455.1 Aspergillus lucknowensis | reverse complement strand
GGGTTGGGGGTTTGGCACTGTATACCTCATTTCGCTTCTTGTCAATCTTATCCTGCTCTGATTGGCCTGCACGCTTGGCTGCTAGCTTTTCCCTGAGCTCCTGGAGTCTCGCCTTCTTCTCCTCCTCGGTTAAGGGAGCGATCTCTTCCGTCGATTCAGAGAAGTCAACATGCTCCGTTTTAGAAGCGTGGAATTCAGCCTGTGCCTGACTTCGGAACTTCTTGCTGCACTCATTGCACACCAGGCTGCGAGCTTCCTCGCCAGGCTGGAGTGGTGGACCTTCTTCGGCCTCACCCTGGTTCCCTGCCGATGCTGTCTTTATCTCCTCGATCGATTTGTCTTGGTTCTCTTCAAGCCATTCAAGCGCTCCTTGTACTGTGCATGGATTGCGGAAGATGTTAGCGCGCGGTCTTGATAAGGTGGACAGAGCTCTTACGCCCTCCACTCCTTTTTACGGCAATCTCAGACCGTTCCTTTTCGAAGCCCATCTCAATGAGCTGGTCTAAGTCCGACGTAGTCATTTTGTATAAGATGGAAGCGCAGGTTTCAAGGCCAAACAAGACTGCAGCGATCTAACAGCCGACGACGGATAGCGGGGTAGCTTGCAATGATCTGAAGCTCCAGTAGCAACAAAGGCTAAGGGAGGTACAGTCAGATGCGGCGTGAGGATTGAAGGAAATGGTAAAAGTAAAGTACTGGGCATGGGAGTTGCAGAGGGCTAGAAAAGGATCTCTTGCCAGGTGCTAAAAGTTGGGTGACGTAGAGCTTGAGGCGGCGGGCGAAATGCGGGAAGACCCGCTCGATCTGTCCCTCGCAAACAAGGCAAGGCAATTCACACCCCGGGGCCAAGGAATGTTCTGGACCTTCAAGTTGAACGTCACTTGGCGTCCAGATACTACTGTGTACAATTTCTATCATAACAAGAAACTTAAGTAGAAACCTGTCGATTTGGATACCTACAACTCTATAAATGCTATGCCATCTATATTCACCTACCGACCTCGTGGTCTGACCACAAGAAACTGGCCAGCTCGAACTGCCTGGTCACTTTTCTGAAGCGCTTCAGCGGTTAAAACGCAAACCTGACCAAAACTTCCCGTAGACCCGTCCGGAGACGAAGCTTTCGAGTGATTGCTGTAGCATGGATGATGAGTGGTGGGTCTGATGCAGCATACATGTACCCGACTTTCGATTGGAAATCTTTTGAGGGTTAATCAACGCTCAAAAACTCGGCAATCTGTGACTGCACGGCGAGGGATCAGAATCGTTGGACGACGAAACTGAGTAGCTACCATTCGGGGAGAGAGCAGACAGGAAATCCGAGGATTCAAAATGCCATATCACATGTCCCGGAGGCAACCAAGGCCTGGGGGGACCGACTGCTGTGGCCGTTGGGCTCTGTAGTTTGTGTCCCGAGGATGTCGACAAGTGGATCCGACGACACTGAAACGATGGGTCTCGGAAGACGCTCAGGGCAATGGCTCAAAAGGCATTGTAGGTGGTCGAGAGGATAGCAGACCCAGAGAGGGCCAAAGGCGGAATCGGGGTAGGGATCATGGGAGAGATGCCATCTTCTTGTCCAGGGAAATCACAAATCACGAGTGCTTTGGTGCTGATAATGACCTTCACAAGATTGACGGAAGGCAGCTGAGTCATCATCCCGGCCCAACCAGGTGCCGCGACGCTCTTCCCCCAGCAGATGATTTGGTTGCGCCTGAACTCCAGCTTCAAGGACAAAGCTGCCTGTCTTCTCGACTCCCTCTCCCCATTCTCGAAACCTCCGCTACCCTGATCCCGTCCCGCCACCAGGCACCACCCCTCTCGCTGCCTCCCGCTTCTGGGCTCTCACTCGCGTACCACAGCTTGTCCATCTCGAGCCGATTTGCAGTGCGGAACAACTTCCCTGACACTGTACCGTCTTCTTGCCCACAAAGCGCTCTAACACTCCTACCCGTCATGTCCATCCTCCTTGACCCAGCCGAACTTGGGTTCAAACGTACGCCTTGTGGATATCCTTACCTTGATGACTGGACCATTCGAGCTGACCCGGGATCTAGGCCCCTTCAATCGCGAAGTATGCCAGGTCTTACACCTCACTAATAACAATCAAGAGTCGGTCGTCTTCAAGGTATGCGTCTTTAAGTTCCACGGCGAGATTCCAATTGCGCACTAACACTTGGTTGCATATGTCAGGTTAAAACCACCGCACCCAAGCAGTACGTCCTCGTCCTTCAATGCCGACTTTTCTGCATGCCAACTAAACAATATCTAGTTACTGTGTTCGACCGAACTCGGGTCGGATAGAGCCAGGGAAACATGTGGAAGTGCAGGGTATGATCCGTGATCCGGCCATTATCAATTAAACGGAAGAGTTGATGTTGGGAACAGTGCTGTTGCAGGCGATGAAGGAAGAGCCGGCGCCCGATGCCAAGTGCAAGGACAAGTTCCTTGTCCAAACTGTGACGGTCACCAAAGATATGGAATACGCTAACGTCGGATCTATCGTACGTCTTCTCGATGCTTGTCTGCTAGTTGTGTTTCTAACGAACCCGTAGTTCGAAAAGGCTACCAAAGCATCCATTCAGGAGCGCAAGATCCGAGTAACTTGGCAGCCGGCTGATGACCCTTCAGCCAATAACCAAGAGGAACCCAATGGAACGGTAAGCCATACTCTACTTCTCTGTGGAAACTACTTGGTTTCCTGACCAACGTCTATCGCATATAGAATGCCGCGGAAGAAGATCTTCCCGCCTATTCCTCTCCCAAAGGGAACTTTGAGACGCCCGCCGGTCCTCTTGGCAAAGGCACGAGCGACTCATCGCCAATCCCACCCCCTGATTTCAGCGATACTGTCAAGCGAGAATATTCCACTCCCCAAGTCAATGAAAGCAAAGCTGCGCCAGCTAGACCCACAACAGCAGGCAACGGGAACACGAATTCTGAATACGAATCTCGACTATCGGAAGCCAATGCCCAGATTGAACGTCTAAAAGAGAAGCTCGCGGACCAAGGCTTGAGACAAAGGAAGATTGGAGACGAGACTGACAAGTCGCGGGGACCGCTTGTGCAGCAGCAGGCCCAGTCAACTGAGGCAGGTGTACCAGTGAAGATCGTGGCCAGCCTTTGCCTGCTAAGTTTCCTGATTGCCTATTTCTTTTTCTAGCCTTTCGCTGTATTTCTTTTTTCCCTTTGCTGTCCGCTACCCAATACCTGCTCCATATTTCTTCCTAACTGTTTTATCTGAGCTGCCTGTCATTCATTGTTTTTTATTTTCCCTTTTGTAACCAACTTATGTCCATGCCGATACTCTTTTCCTATGCTACACAGTCACTCGATCCGAGCACCGTGGCTGCAACGTCGTACTTATGAACGCTGTCGATCTCACGACACGATGAAAATAACGGTGGAACTGCGAGTATACAGGACAAAATTTTCCACATCAGGAAAGGCGGGCCCTATGTCCTGAGATACCTGGGCAGCTTCCTATGTTCTTATCTCAATGGCCAGTATCTCTGAGGCATACTTCTTTACTTGTCGCTTCTTCCGTCTCCCTTTTGTCTTCTCGTTGCCACTTGATGTGATTTCCATTTTCAAAGCGAGTGTTAGCTGTAGACGAACGTTTCCGTTCCTAGTCAGGCAGTTCTAAATCATAACGATGATACTACGTGGTAACTCCCAAATCTTCGCTTGTGCATTTGCGCTTTAGATCAAACAGGACTATACTGCGATGTACGATATTATCTTCTATTCAGGGGACAGTATGTTGCCTACCGAGTATTATCTCATTCATTACTGGTATATACCTCGGCATTCCATGAAAATACAATATACATGAGCCGAGTGCAAGAAGAGAAAGAAACATCAACAATAAAACCGGAACAATGATATCATCTCTACTATATTGAAGGCATGCATGGATGCCACAATTCGAGGCGGAGGAGTATCTCAGACACTCGGTCCAATAGAGAGAAAATGAAACGGAAAGAAGGCGGGGACTAGAGGAGTTAGTTCAGTAATCAATTAGTTCTGAATCTCGCTTTCCTTCCACCCATCACCAAATTCGTCGGGTCCAGCAGAGATACTTTCGCCTGCACGGCCGTTGCTGCTGCCGCCACCGCCAACAAGTCGGCCACCTTGTGCTCGCTTCACACGGCACCACAGCCCTACATTCTTGTCGAGAATGAAGGTCCAGATGACCCAAACCCAGCTCCGGTGGCAGGGTAAGGGTTCATAGAACTCACTAGCGATCCGGTGGAGGGCATGTAATCTTGTCCAAGGGATAGCAGGGAAATCGTGATGCTCATTGTGCAGACCGACGTTGTAGGTTAGGATATTGAGAGGACCGTAATACGAGTATGTTTCTGGTGGAGGGAGGGAGTCTAGAGGGTGCGGCTCTTTGCCTCCTTTATTCTCCTTCGTATTCCAATCCTGGATGGGCTCAGTCCCTTGGTTGACTTGAGAGAAGAAGTAGTGTTCTGCGATGAAGTGGCCGGCGCAGGGGTGGAGGGAGCCTGCCAGAAAGGAGCTGAATAGAAGGTAGAGGACTGGTTGAAGGGAGCCGTTGCAGAGTCGGATTAGAGCGTAGTCGAAGGAGAGTTGGATGGTTAGGTTGAGGATGTGGATGATTGTGAAGGGTGGGCTGTAGATGAACATGGGACGGACAGCGTAGAAGAAGATCTGGAAGGTGCAGAAGAAGGCTTTGCCGAGGAGAGAGTCGAGGATGAAGGCCTCGAAGGCTGTGGGGAGGTCGGTGTCGAGGCCCGCGACGCCGAGGGACTTGTGATGGGTCAGATGGTAGGGCTGCGATACGTTAATCATCCGTTGTATTATTTATAGCTTGCAAGATGCAAAACGCGGGCCAAGGAGGGAGACGCACCCTGAATGCGGCGCTGTATGGTAATCCGATGGGGAGGTTGGCAAATATAGCTAGCAGTCGGTTGGCCATAGGTGACCGGAACGCCAGGTTATGGGATATCTCGTGGATAGCGAGGAAGAGGTTCTGGTTTGACGTTGCACCGATCACATATGCAGTCAAGAAAAACCGCAAGGAGAACATCGAAGTTTCGCGGAGAAGGTAGGCGCAGTAGATCTGGAGGGAGACAACACCAAGCACCACATATTTCGTCAATGGCTCCGGCCCGCAGAGCTTGGTTACCTGGCAGAGTGAAGTAAATTAGCTATGTGGTCGAGAAAATTGTCAGGGCCAAGGAACAGAAATACCTCCGGATGGGCTTTGATGATGGCTTGCCGTCTTGAACGGTGAGGTTCTTCCGTATACGTCCAAAAGAAATGGTCTTCAGCCGAAGACTCTGGTGGCGGAGCTCTGACCGAAGGCTCCTCATCATGCGGTTTTGAAGCTGTGCGGGGATTCTTCGTGGTCGAGACGCGGAGCTGCGGTGTGGTGGAGGTTGCAACCGTGGAGGTCATGGCGGGAGAATAGGGAGAGCTCGCGGAGAAGGAACCGGCAGAGGCCGCTACTCCATGCATCAACAGGGTGAGAAGAGAGTTATAGGAAGAGCATAAAGCAGGAGAGTGGTGGAGGAGTCCACGGGTAGTGATAGAATCAAAGAAATGGGACTTGGGGTCGAGTCTCGGAACCTTCCCCTTCCACGTGGGGCGCGCCAACGGTTTGGATGGTCCGATCTACAGAGGCAAGTTCCGGTCTAGAGTTATGACAGAGTAGAGTATTTCATTCATGTTTACTTCATATTTATTTTGTATCGCTCTTGGGCATTCCGTGCGTCCAAATATTCATCCAAAGTATCCTTTAGTAGTCATCTCCACGACTGATAACCTCCTTCACGGTGGGTCTGAGCACAATCGTCTGCAGTCTTAGTTAGCCCCAAATCCAAAAGTATCCTCGACTAAAATGGACATACATGTTCATACTGCGCGGTGTATGAGCCCTTGATATCACAGAGAGGCGGGTAATCCTGAACAATTCCTGACTGAACCAGGTTGTTCAGCTGGCGAGGGGCACGTATTAGCGAACGGTTCAAGCACACGGTAATAGAAATACTCACACCAAGGAGATATTTCTCCTGCCCGAGTCGGTCAAGGTAACGACGGCACCATGGAAGAGTGCCGAAATTCTTGTTGATCACGTTCAACAAGTTCTTTGCAGAAGATAACCGCAGAGGCACCTGAGGAGCGTTGGGAACCAGAGCGTAGTGAGAAGTTTCCATCTGTGTGGCGTTAGTCCCCAAGGATAGCGTAATTTCAAGTAACTCAACTTACATCGTCTCTCACGTAACCCTTTCCAGTACTACCAAAGGTTTCAATGGCAAAGACTTCGCCTTCCTCCATCTTTGTCTGGTCTCCTCCCTTCACTATGGGGACACTCTTGCCGCCATGAATAACATGCTGGTCAATGTTATGGCCGTTGAGGTTACGGATAGCCCTCACAGGATACGTAGTACCGTTGATCTCCACTTCGTAACTCTCCATGGTTTCTTGGATGGCAGCTCCAATATCGCTCATGCGGACATCAATTCCCGCTTCCTACGACTGTTAGCAAGTGGTTTAGGGCCGCGGATGCAACAGAGTGCGTACACGAATCCCAGTATTGGTAGCATCCTTAACAGCCTGGAGCAGAGGATCATACACCGGGTCGAAAGACATAGTGAATGCACTGTCCACGATCCGACCGTTGAGATGGGCTCCGAAGTCGACCTTCATCACATCACCCTGTTGCAACACCATCTTGTTACCCGCATTCGGGGTATAGTGCGCCGCACAGTGGTTAATGCTCAAACCGCAAGGGAAACCCATACCACCCTTGATGTTATCGCCTTCTTCAAGGCCCTGGTGACCGGTCAAAGCACGAACGGAGTCCTCGATGCCCTCGGCAATCTCCGTCAGTGTCTGTCCTGGCTTGATATTCTTCTGCGCATACTGGCGGACTTGACGGTGCACCTCGGCGCCCTGGCGGTACTCTTGGAGAAAATCATTGTTCATGCGATCTAGGTAGCGCTTTTCCTCGTTGGTTGTGCGATAGGAGTTCTCGTTCTTGTATTCGACAATCTCGCCTTCGGGGTACTGGTTGTTCGGGAATAGACTCGACACTGGGACTCGGGGAGGAGAGCTCTGGACCTTGGCGCCTCCCTTCTTCTTCTTCTTTGACTTGCGCTTCTTCTTCTTCTTAGCTGCTATTCCCTCGAAATCACTGGTTAGTCGCCGAGCGCGGAATATAGCATGCGGGCCGGGATCGAGATTGCGTACCCCCGTTAGCAGCACCCTCAGCAGCTGGATTAGCATCATCTGCGTCGTCGTCTGAATCTTCTTCCGCCTCTCCGGCTTCCGCTTGGCCGGCCGTGGCTGCGGCTGCCTTGGAGTCGCCTTCTTGACCGTTCACTGCGGGAAACGGGGCCTAAGTTGGACTAGGAACGACAAGAAAATGTGAACAAAGGTAGACTCACGGTCAAGCTTCCGTAGCTTCTCCTCAGTCTGGGCAGCCATCGTGAGAAGATAGTGGCTCGTCGTCGAAGGGGCAAAAAGTAGACCGGATCGTCCTCTGAACAAAAGAGTGAAAAATAGTGCGGGGAATTCTAACTCTTGGAGTCACCGTGAGATAATGGCGAGCCTGTGCCAAGGCTGGAACAAAGATTTGGAATGTCGAGAGGCTAGGAACAGGAAACGAAATTCCAAACTCACAATATCGACAGCAGTGCCGTAGATAATACCCCAAGGAGCATAAAGCCGGATAACGCAATTGAGCCCGCGTTGTAGTGCAGCTGGACTTGTTCCATGCTTTGCGAAGTCCCCGGCATATTCACTGGAGCTCTCACAGTCTCGGTTTGAAGGGCTACCAATCGGAGGGGCTAACTTCCTCTACATATCTACGATCCTTCATTTGCAATTGCAAGAAGATATCTGTAAAGTATACAACAGAAGGAGCATAGCAGTCAAAGTACAAAGGGGTGCGGTGCCGCTAGACGGATGACGCATGCTCATCCGAGAAGCGGCAACACCACCGCGGTGAAATGCAATTCCACTTCACCCTTGCTTCTCCCCTCCTCACCACTCAGTATCGGACCCTCCCACGCAGACACATGAAGGCATGCCTTTTCTTCGCAATCTGAGGACCTCAATATCCCAATCCCTCCTCGACGGTCCTCACTGCCCTCACGTCCTTCCAGACCTCCCCCATCACGCGCACACCACTTCAAGCGCACCCAGATGCAATCGCGATAGACATGGTTATAACCACACACGCAAAGCTCCGGTCTCAACGACGGCTCCACGACAGCTTGCGTCATCCCGAGAACCGACCTACTACGAAATCCTTGACGTCCCCGTAACAGCTACCCCTTCCGAGATCAAAAAGTGCGTTCCCCAGGCTCGGACTATCCCACGGCTGAGCGCTCGATACTCACGTTCATACCGCCCCAATAGGAAATTCTACTCTCTCTCCCTCCGCCACCACCCGGACCGTAATCCGAACGATCCAACCGCCTCATCACGTTTCGCAAAAATCTCCTCTGCCTACCAAGTCCTCAGCAACGCCGCAAAGCGCTCCACTTACGACCGCGACAACGGAATCCATTCCTTCACCTCAGCATCAACACATTCCAGCGCAAACCCAGGACAAAACCCCATGGGTAGCCACAGCAGCCATGGACATTACCATAAAGCTGGAGGGGGAGCATCATACTTCGGCTCCCGTCCGGCAAGCGGGCTAAGTAAACGGCGTGGACCGTTTCGTGGTCCGCCGCCGAGCTTTTATGCGCATGGTGGTTACGGAAACCGGAAAGCTCCGGCGGGAGGTCCTGGAGCGCGTGGATCTCCTTCTTCGAGGAGCGGTGCTGCAGGCGGCGCCAGCCACGAGGAAGATCCGACGTCATTTATCTATCGGAACCAGGTAGGGCACTTTAATGCTCCGGGACATTATAGGACGCAGACTGCCGAGGATGCGCGGCGGCGGGAGCGGCGATCTAGAGGCTCCAATGCTGATATCAACGATCAATATATTGGCTCTCGCGGTGATTTTATTCTGCGGTTCGTCACTGTATCGGGCATCCTAGTGGGTGCTGCCGCGTTATCGGGGTTTGGTCGTTTCCCCAGCGGGGCCGTGGATGGATTGGACAAGATAACAAAACATTCAAAGGCGCGGGACGGCTGAAGGAAGCGCTTTGCTGCACAACCTAGCCATGTGTCTTCCGATATGTCAGAGTTACATTGACCGGAAGTAAACTGTATATATACTTTAATCGTCGTAGAGAGGTTGGCGCTGGCTGGGCTGGTATCCATTCTTTTATACTTATCTGAATGTCAATATTGAGCAACTTTTTTACGAGGCTAAGCTTCTAAAGATACGCATTCGAACAAAGGAAACTTAGTCTTATTGATATACACTTGTCGCCAATGACTACGGTACATGTTAATACCTGGGGTCTAGATATCGCAGTCCGCCTCATCCTATATTCCTGCCCGTTATATACATGAAGCACCCCAATCCACGTGCCTCTAGAATTCAAAAATCCTAGAAACAAGAGACGGTAGGTCAGCCAAAACGTAACTGGGAGAAGCCCCCAGAGATTTTCGAATGGCTGCGCCTAGGCATAATGAAGCAAGGAATATAGGTGTAGACAGTCCTTAACAAAGCAAAAGCGCGAAAGGAGCCGCTTAAGCCTCGAAAGTGAAGCTGGCGCCGACCTTGTGGGCAGCCTGGTTAAGGTTCTGGGTATCGAAGGAAGCACCGAGGCCGAGGGTGACACCGGGGCGAAGGAGAACATTGTAGGCCAGAGCGGCAATACCACGGTCGTTGATCTTGACCTAATTGAGAGAGAGAGAGAAGTGTTAACGCCGTAATGGCCATATTTATTGTTCCGATGTACTGACCTTGGCGAAGGAAGAGGGGTCGAGTCTGTACTTGCTAGCAACCTCAAGACCAACGGAGTTGCCCGCCTTGGAGTCCCAAGTAGCCTTAGCACCAGCTTCTACCTGAGCGTTGACGCGGTGATAGTAGCTTGCGGAGAAGACGGTCAGGTTGTTGGCAGCAGTGATGGCAGCAGAGTACTGGGAAACGCTGTAGCCGACGGCAGCGGAGTACTTGGTGATGGCGGCCTTCTGGACGTCGTAGCCACCCTCAGCACCGACGAGGAAGCCCTCGTGGCCCAGGACAGCGTCGAAGTTGGCAGAGGGGCCGTTGAGGAGGTCGAAGAAGGCACGTGCGTGCACGTTGGGCTGCTTGAAGTAGAGGTTGAGCTTAGCACCCTTAGACTGCTTGGCAGGAAGGTACTGAGTAAGGATCTCTGCCTTGAGGCCCTTAGCAATGTTGTTATCAAGCTCGAGCTTGGTGTCGAGGGCGTTGGCGGTGGTCCACGCCTGCGTGAGGGTGAGGCCTGAGGAAGGACGGATTATTAGCATCAACTTATGTTCGGTAATCCTTGACGCGACAATGACTCTAGTGGGTGATGACAAGCCATGGGGACAAGTGATGTTGACTAGGAGGCCTTTGTCGGGTATTTTGGGGTATTTTGGGTCAGGCGGTTTCCGCTTCCGATCATCTTGGGGGCGTTTACCAGTAGGAGTGTCGACATATTTGGCCTCGAGCTGTGCCAATCCAAAGGTTAGTCTCAGCTCGCGTGAAAGGATGGTACTTAAGCTCAGGGTTCAGCATACGCTACCGGCGATGGGACCCTCGTGGGCAGACTTGCCCTTCACGTTGAAGGTGACGCCATTGGGAGCCTTGGACTTAACCTCAAGGCTGGCTGAAGAGTTCACTTAGTTAGCTTTTTCTCGGACCAGGATTTCGAGGATTAAATGCACAACATAGATGAAGCTACATACCGGCGCTGGTGTGGTAGAAGTCCTTGTTCAGGAGCTGTCGCACAATGAATTAGCATTTGAAGCCCGCGTCTTCCTCGGCCGTCTTCCCCTTGCGAAGGGTGCGCGGAACATGGACAACACATACGTCGTTGGCCGCCTTGGCGATATCAGAGAAAGCAGCAGGAGAACCCATTGTGTAGGAAGATGTGGATGACGTGAGAGGAGAATTTCAAAAGTATCGGAAAAGCTTGGAGAGGAGGAGCGGTGGGATGGGGAGGAGACAAGGTTCGGCTTGGGGGAAGAACCACAGAAAGCAGGAGGTCCAGGTTGAGTTTCCAGTTGCCAACCCAAACAAATGATGGGGGAGCCACGGGCAAGGGCTCCCGCCCTGATTGGCTGTTGTTCGGTGACCGGCAAAAGCCGCTTGATCCCGTGACGTCGACACTGATCGGTGCCTTAAATGCCTGGGGCACCCCCGGGGACCTTCACTTCTCTTCTTCCTGACGCTGGCTCCAGACTGATCCTCTTCTTATCGCTCGTACTTTTGTTCTTTGTCTCGAATATAATTACTCCGAGATAGGTTATACAAGTGGCTGCGCGCGGTTGAGATCATCAGCCATGATCCGACGGGCTCCAAGATCAGCGAAACAATCGAACAAGATACATCAACATAAACTAGCCTGAGCAGCAGGGCATTTACAGCAGAGATCGAAACTCAATTTTGGGTAATTACAATGATACCATGGTCGACTCCCATTCTTGTTTTGTTGCCCCAGTGAGTATGCAAAGACTCGAACAAAACGCAAATTGGACGCTGGTGACGCCGATAGATCCCACTCGCATCAGTTAGACGAAAACTCGCTTTGCGCCCCTAATAATGAATATCTCGGGATAAAAGATCTATGCATGCTTCTATACCTCGGAAGAAAAAAAAATCCAACAGAATATTTTGCAGATTCTCGCTATCCAAACATCTATTCGGCATCATCGTACTTGGCGTTGTGAGTAGAAATGGCTCTGGAAAAAAAGTATGCAAGTTAGTCGATAAACTGGGATTCGTGTGTCTAAACGGACGTACCTTCCACTCGGGTCGGTCTGCTTCGACCACGTAGGGACCCAGCGTGAGACTGTCGATGCACAATACGAGGGGAAGAGCTCGTCGAACATTGTGCGGTACCAGTAGCTGTTACGAAATTAGCTTCCTACGCCTGCTGCAGGCGAACCGGGAGGGCAGACGTACGCTTCCTTGGTGTCAGGAATATCGTCGCCCCACTCGGGCTTGGGATTCTTCATCATCTCGTCAGTGACGTGAAGTTCCGCATGATCCTTCAGGCCATCAATCCAGCTATAACCAACACCGTCGCTAAACTGTTCCTTCTGGCGCCAAAGGATTTTCTCAGGGAGGTATGGCTCAACATCAGGTTCGTCGGTGGTGTCGAACGCCTTCCGCAGAATGTACTTCTCAATACGGTCCTTCGTGATCAACTTCTCCTTCGGATCAACTGCCATACATGTCTCAAGGAAAGCCTTGTCCAGGAAAGGGACACGAGCTTCTAGACCCCAGGCCGATGTTGACTTGTTGGCTCGAAGGCAGTCTGCTAAATGCAGGTTCTTCACACGCCTTACTGTCTCCTTGTGGAACTCCTCCTTGTTTGGTGCGGCATGGAAGTAGAGGTAGCCACCGAAAATCTCGTCACTTCCCTCACCACTCAGAACCATCTTGACCCCCAGGCCCTTGATCTTGCGGCTGAGCAGATACATAGGAGTCGAGGCACGGATGGTGGTCACGTCATATGTCTCTAGGTGGTAGATGACGTCTGAGAGAGCGTTGAGGCCATCTTCAATGGTAAAGGTCAGGGCGTGGTGCTTAGTTCCCAGGAATTTGGCAACTTCCATAGCAGCCTCAGTGTCTGGAGCGCCAGGGAGGCCGATGGAGAATGACTGCAGCTGCTGGAACGAGTTGACTGTGGAAAGCTCATTAGAGTCATCGATACCAACAAGTTGACCGTTGGCCTCGCTCGTGGCTCCGTCGGGGTGGTCCCTTTGCGCGCGCTGAGTCTCCCGCTGGGCAATGGAAGCAACCAAGCTAGAGTCGAGACCGCCAGAGAGCAGAACACCGTACGGGACCTCCGCCATCAGACGCTTGCGCACAGATTTCGTGAGGGATTCACGAATAGCCTGGTAGTCAATTGGAGTGGAAGGGATGTTGGTCGGGTCCCACCATTTGGGCTCGAAATACCGTGTGAATTTACCGGTCTTGGAGTCGAAAACATGGCCCGGCAGGAAGGACTCGACTTTATCGCAAACAGGATGCAAGCTCTTCAATTCAGAGGCGAAGTAAACGGCCCCAGGAGTCTGCGAGGACCAGCCAATATAGAAACTGCAGATTCCGATGGGATCACGTGCTGCAATAACCCTGTCCTGCTCCTTGTCGAACAAAACCCAGGCGAACATGCCGTCCAGGTGCTTGGGAGCATCGAGACCATATTTCATATACTAGAGCCATATCAGCCTCGCTCATACCACAGCAATATCACGTTGCGTAAGTATACCGCCCGCACATACCAGCGGGATGATGACTTCACAGTCCGAATGTGTCTTGTAGTTGTATTCCACATCCAGGGTCTTCCTCAGAATGCGGTGGTTATAGATCTCGCCGTTGACAGCCAAAGCGAGGGAACCATCGTCGTTCACGAGCGGTTGCGCGCCGGAGTCTTGAAACAGAGACCATTCTTAGCGAGGAGTCGAGTCGGAAGGCGGAGAGGCAGGGAGGTAACAAGGGGGCCTCGTCCGGTTCGGATGCAATTGGGTTGGCTTTGTTACATACCGACACCGACAATGCAGAGACGCTCGTGGCAAAGGACTGCAAATCCAGTCAGCATTGAATTCCAGAACGGACTGCGCTCTCGTTGACAGGATACTGACTAGTCTTCTCAGCGACGAAGTTTCCGCCTGTTACACTGTGTCAATTCCCTTATTTCCTTGCAAGAAAGAAGATCAATGGCCATGACTCACTCCAGTCCGGTCCACGATGGCGCACGCTGCTGACGGTCAATCGCAAATCCACGCGCTAACAAAATATATGATCAGACTTACGCCTTCGCCATGCGCAGCGCCGTAGGCTTAAAAGCCCTCACATCAGGGTGGCTGTCGCAGCATTGTTAGCATTGAAGGCGCTGGGGAATGTGTGCCGCGGAGGGCAAGAAGCCGGAAAGGGCAAAAAAAAATCCACGAGACATACTGATGACACGCAAAGATCCCACACATTGTCGCGAGCAATTGAACGACGCTCTGAAGGAAACGGACAGCCCCGGAGAGGAAGATGTTCCAAAAGACAAGTGTGAATCAACCAAGTTGAAGAGGGTCCAGAGAGAGGGGGACAGGGGAATTTTTAAACGTCAATGAAATACCTAAAGCCCCAGCAGCATTGGCGGGGCGGAAATCGAGGGGCGATTTCGGCCACCAAAAATTCTGGGAGCGTGAGTCAGGCCTGTCGCAGTCCAAGAAACCCCCCTCTTCACGCTACCGATAAGATAACCGCTCCATTGCCCACACGCTCATTGGCCGGCACCCACAAACTCAATCCCACCTATCTAAGGAACTAAACTGACTTACGAGGATGTTTTACTACGGAGTTTCCAGCTGCGAAGCTATGATGCAGTGCTTCTTTCTAGGCTTGCTTGTGCAGATCTAGCTGCGTGCACGCATGGGGTAAGGCGATCCTTTTGCTTCGTGGGATTGGTCGATGCTCCCTCCAAACCATGCCCAGGTGGCTGGCCTCGGTAGCCGCCGAAAATCCCCTTGGATGCTGGGAGACAGAAACAGTTGCGCTCATGACCATGGGCCCCCATACCATGTCCTTTCCTTCTCCTGCCATTTCCCTCACCGAGTCCGTACGGGTAGAAGATCTTCCATTCGGGTCAGAGTTAAAGGCGCAAACAGCGCGAAATGTCCGCGGCACATGCGGATGTTCCGATGGGCACCCGAAAGAAAACTCCTCAGAGAAAAAGGCAAGGAAAAACGCCAGCCATAACCTCACTGTCTTGCCAATTCGACGCCATCCTCGCTTAAAAAACAATAGAAATATGAAACAGAAATAATGGGAAACCGCCAGGCCTATGCGAATAGCCAATAATTGTGAAATGCGGAGTCGAAGCAGGACGCTCGTGACCATCCCCCGACTCCGCTTCCCGTCCAGAGAAAAAGAGACGCTGGCGCAGAGATGGAAGTTTAGTGACCATGTCCTCCAGTTACCTTCGAACCCCACGTGGAATGTGTTTGTAGATCCGCCATATCCGCCAGCAAATCGGTGAGGCGAAAATGGAAACGGAGGTGAAACATGGAACTGCAACAAGACTAGACACCGAATAAATCAATGCGTTTCTTCACACCCGGCGAGAGACTATAATGCTGGATTCTCCTTCACAACCTGTCGAACACGCTTCTCGTAGGCAGGTCTGTCCCTCTTATACAGATTGTATGCTTCGGCTTGAGCCGGAGACTCCGGATTGGGGTCGTTCAACAAGTCCTGTATACCAAGAAGAATCTGCTTAATCGTGATTGCCGGTTTCCACGCTTCGTCTTCGTTAAGAATTGAGAGACAAACGGTACCAGAAGGGTAGACATTGGGGTGAAAGAGAGGAGGGACAAATTTGCCTATTCAGAGGAGCATTAACGTCGGTCCAGATGATAAAAGTGGACAAGAAATGCTAGCGTAGAAGAAATAGGGCGAGGTAACATATAACACAGGATAGGTAGTATCAAACCCAGTGCCAGCGCAACCCGCAGTTTGTACTTTTGTAAAAAGGAGAGAAGGACATACACTTCGGAGGTTTTGTCGGGTACTCTGTAGAGAAGAAGCGTAGAAAATGTCAATTGATCAGTTGCGCTCCAGTGGGAGAGATAGACCGCAACTCACCATCCGGAAAAATGACATCGAGCTTGAACAGCCCACCCTCCCACAGCGTTTGGGATTTGCCAGGAATACCACACTCCCAGCGCTTCAAGTCAAGCACGCCCTGAGGAGTCCTATGAGGCTTTGCGTAGAATCCAAACGGGTGATCTCGACGCCATTGTTTCCTGCACACAGTAGAAGGTTTTATTAGCTCAGTGCGGGGTTAAAACTCGAAAATCGCTGGGTGCAGGTGAGGATGCACAAGTAAATTCTGTGACGTACCTCTCCTCAGTTAGGCGACTCAAGCATAGTGACATGTTTACTTGCGGAAAGGAAGGTTAGACTGCGACGCTGAGGATCCTTTTTGCGGACAACAGAAAGATAATCGGAGGTAAAAGGAAGGGAAGGTTGGGCAGGAAATGGTTGCGTTGGGTTAAGGAAGACAGTGGCCGACCAAGAGAGAAGTAAGATCGAAGATGACGCGAGTGTTGTCTGCAGTCGGCCAGGGCTTGAGGAAGGAGCAGTGAAGGCTTTCGTCAAAAGAGGCCTGAGGTGAACCCGCACTTCAACGTGAATGATCTGGAAGTGCTTCGCGGCGACCAATTATCTTCGCTTGATCACGTGGGCGACATCCATGCGTCCCTGTGGACCAGCCCAGTATACCTAAGGTCTCTCGTTTTCTGCTAATTTCGATGATATTCTTTGAGCTATATTATCCATGCATCTGGGAATCTGGGTATGCATCTGTTGTAAAAAGCCCCAGAGGCTGGTTAATGGCTGTGGAGAAAGAGCCGTTGGCACAAAGGCAGTAGTCTCACATCAGACATGTACATTCCAGTGCTGCACCCAGTGATCCTTTGAAGATGGACAGCAACCACACATTTTCTTCATCCATCCTCACAGCTATTTTTGGTTACTCTCCAAAATGCTCAAAACTGGCTATATAAAGCCGCCTGCTCACCTCTCTTCTCACCTCGTAAAACTATCCATCACTGTGCATCAACGGATGTTCTCCGAATACCGAGCGTCATCTTCTCGAATAACGCGAATATAAAAGCAGTATGTGCCACAGTATCTCCTGGTATCATGCTCTCTGCCTCCATACCGACCAGGCATCCACTGTCCGCATCTGCTGCGAGGCCGCCCTTTATTGCAACTACGACTGCAGCATTGAAGAATCATGGTCGATTCCTATGCTCGGAGCCTGCCGCTCGTGCACAGCAGAAACGAACCCCCTTGTGGGATCTTCGGTGAAGCGCCAATCATATACCGTCTCTCCTATCGTTGAGGTGTTCGAAGAGGAGAGTTTAATGGAAAGCGACGAGCCCTGTTCCTCAGATACGCGTAGTAACGATTCCATCGATGAAACGGAGCTATTTGACAGGATTACCTTCTGAACGACATTATAGGCCAAGAATCCGACCTGTGTGCGACAAGGCAGCCATTTAGTTGGCTCATTCATTATTCGTCTCGGGGTGGCTCTTGCCGAACGTGCTATACTTAAAAGCATGCAAGACTAGGCGGTGGTACTCTGGCTCTGGTTGCAATTGACCACAGCACTTCGAGAGATCAATCCTCGTATATGCCTTGCTCGAAAGTATGAGCGTCGAAAAAGCGGGCGGTAATCTTATTCCCGTTGAATATGCGACCTTCGAGAGCGTTCACAGCCTGCGGAATCAGCATCCGTAGTAAAACGGGCACGGCATTTACAGCTTCGAACAAGTTAAGGGACCCTTACCCGAAGAGCAGATAATTGGTGGGTGAACTTCACGAAAACCGGCACGGGGGGTCCTGAATCACGAGAAATATAGACACGCTCGACATGGCCATACTATATCACGTTAGGTATCGGAGAGAGCAAGGAAAAGGCGAAGTTCATTACCTTTTCAGAGCATTCTTCGCCTATTTCCTGCATCAAGCCGCCTCCCCCATTTCCTGCCAATTCCGCATCCACGTCCATACCGTCTAGCATCCCTTTCAGGATGATAACCTCGCTCATTGGGCCAAATTTTCCCGCATCTTGCTCCTTCCTCGCACCACCGATAATCTTGCCGCGACCTGCGGGCGTGATAAACCCACCACCCTCTGAGTCCGGTCTCTTCTTCCGCTTTTCGACCTGGACTTGCAGTGGCTTGGCGATACCAGAGCCCGTAGCACCCAAACCAGAGCCTTTGGTCCATCCATATTTGGCCAAGAGTCGCTCCGCGAACCCTTTCTGGCCAGGCCGAAGTGATCGCTGCCCACCCTCTTCAGCTCCGGTTTCCGCTGGCTGCTCCTTGGAGAGCACTTCTTCGAGTTCCGCTTCTGAGGCGGGGATATCCTCGGGAGGTGGGGGAAGGGTATATCGAACAGGCGCACGAGAGATAGTTGAAGATGACGCCTGGATGTCCTCAGGGGCTCTAGGCGGAGCCGATGAAGGCGGGGCTCTGGGCTCAGTAGGGGGAGGAGGCTGCGCGGACATTTGCAGACGCCGTAAGTACGCATCCTCACCTGTAGGGTCATCTGGAACGATGACAGCGGGCTCTTCAGGTGGAGGGGGTGAATAGCTGGGGACGGGTGAATGAGCCGCTTTTACGTTCATCAGAGCCCGTCGAGCGGACGCTTCCTCTCCGGAAGCAACGTTCTCAGTAGAGACGGAAGCTGCCGGCGGAACATCACTGAGGCTGGGGGGTGGAGCGAAATTACTTGGAGGAGCAAATTGCCCTAAATGTAGCGTTAGTGCCAGCGTCGTGGCTCTCAAAGAATTGCATCAACTCACTATTCATCGGTGGCGCATAGTCATCGCCACTGTACGAATCTCTGCTTGGTGACCTTGCCATACGGTGTGCGTACAATCGGTCCTTCCATTCTCGAACCTCCGATATTTGCTCGTCGCTGTGTTTGTATTCTTCGTAGATATTCGGCCTAGACGGGTCATATATGTCATCCCAATTTTGTATGAATTCTTGCGCCTTCCGATTCTTCTTGCGCTTCTTGCGACCACCACGCTGCCTCTTAGGTCCGGCGTAGAATCCGTTCACATCGTCCTCCTCGGTAGCTGCCCAGTCTGCAAGTGTTGTCTTCGCGGGAGGAGAATTAGGAGCATTCGGGGCTGTCTTTGGTAGGCTCGGCTTCGGTTTGACCTTTTGGCTTGCTAACTGTGGCCGTTTTGTCGGCTGGAACCTGAGCGCTGTATCGCGCAACAATTGGCATGAGTAACCGAGACCAGAGTGCAGCAAGAAGCCAGGAACTTCAAAGGGGTAATAGAGCATACAGTTATTGAGCTGCTTCTTCGTGTAGGTATCGTCTGACCCAGCTTCGCCCTCGGCAGCTTGCTTGAATACAACCGGCGCGCGAGAGATTGTACCAGGCGTGGAATTGCCAGCGGATGGGTCAAGTAGATTGGCATAGAGTGACAACATGCCACTGCCCTTGTTGGGCGTCGAGTCCGAGGCCATACTGCAATAATAATTATGCAAAGTAGATTAAGGTATCAGCAAAGTAAAAGGTGAGAATTGGTTTTTCACGATTCAAGGTGAAGGATGCACCTCCGTTGAACTGAATGTTCTACATTTGGAAGGTGCGGCAGCGTGTTTGCTCTGTTTGCTTTAGTTGCAGCATTTGTATGAAACATTACGTAATTGGCTCGGAATGGGGTCGGAGAGGCTCGGCAATCGGGCCGATCAGTGACGCGAACAAGCATTGTGACCCAGGCGTGCGGAGAATGAGCGACAGACCCCTGTCCACTTGTCTCTCCTTTGATTAATCCTTTCGTCAATTCTGTATTCATACATTGGCCCGTAACTCTTCATAATTTGTGACACAATGGCTACATTGGCTCAATCCTTCTCATCCGATGGCCCAGACGTCGCCGTCATCGTCCCCCAGAATCCAGCTCTATCGATAACCTACCGACAGCTGCACTCCCACATCTCCGACTTCCGAGCTAAGCTGGCTAAGCTGGGCATCGGACAAGGGGCAGCTGTGAATCTGGCACTTGCGAACTCGTATGAATTCATCGTCGGCTTTCTGGCCGCTTCCTGGCAGCGCGCAATTGCTGCTCCCCTGAACCCTGCTTATAAGCAGGACGAGTTTGAGTTCTATATCGATGATCTCAGCTCGACTCTAGTTCTTATTCCCCAAGGCTCATATGCCCAAGATGGCCCCGCTGTTCGGGCGGGCAGGAAGTACCAAGCAGCCATTGCTGAATGCTACTGGAACGGAACCGAGGTTATTCTCGATGTGAAGGAATTGGGCAAGCTAGCAGGGAAAGGGAACGTCGGAGTTCAGAACGCCCAACCAGACGATATCGCTCTTGTATTACATACTAGTGGAACCACTGGCAGGCCCAAGGCTGTACGCTTTCTTCCCCCGCAATTCTGATCTATGTGATACTAACAAAGTGCCAGGTTCCTCTCACACACAAGAATCTAACAACGACCATGAGTATGTCGCCCCATTAAGATATGTTGGAGAGTATCGCATCTAATCTCTCCCAGGAAATATCAAGGCGACCTACAATCTCACTCCAGACGATCGAACGTACCTTGTGATGCCGCTGTTCCATGTTCACGGGCTTCTAGCGGGCTTCTTAGCTCCCCTTGCGTCCGGAGGCTCCGTCATTGTGCCCACTAGGTTCTCCGCACATGTGTTCTGGTCAGATTTTGTCACGTTTCAAGCAAACTGGTACTCCGCTGTGCCTACGATCCACCAAATCTTACTCAAAACTTCGTTACCTAACCCTATCCCTCAAATTCGCTTCATCCGCTCCTGCTCCTCCCCCCTATCACCAAAGACGTTCCAGGACCTGGAGAAAGAATTCAACGCTCCCGTGCTCGAAGCATACGCTATGACGGAGGCAGCCCATCAAATGACAAGCAACCCTCTTCCCCCGGCAAAGCGACAACCAGGAAGCGTTGGAATCGGTCAAGGAGTTGAAATCAAGATCCTTGATCAGGCCGGAAACGAAGTCCCCCAAGGTGCAGAGGCAGAGATCTGCGTGAGAGGAGAGAATGTCACAAAGGGATACCTAAACAACCCGGCTGCCAATAAGTCCTCATTCACCAAGGACGGCTTCTTCCGCACTGGCGACCAGGGCAAGAAAGACCCAGACGGCTATGTGATCATCACCGGCCGTATCAAGGAACTCATCAACAAGGGAGGGGAGAAGATCAGCCCCATCGAGCTCGATAACACGCTTTTGCATAACCCCAAGGTCAGCGAAGTGGTCTGCTTCGCTATCCCTGACGAGGGCCATTATGGCGAAGACATCGGAGCAGCAGTAGTCCTGAAAAGCGGCCAACATGCCACCGAAGACGAGCTAAAGTCATGGGTCGAGGGGAAGCTTGCCAAATTCAAGACTCCGAAACAGGTAATTTAGTTCTTCAGTCGCCCCAAGATAAAGCATCTTACTGACGCGAATTGGATATAGGTCTGGATCGTCCCGCAAATCCCCAAGACGGCTACGGGCAAGATTCAACGCCGCAAGGTAGCCGAGACCATGCTCAAGGCCAAGGCCAAACTGTAAAAAGTATTCCATGCAGAGTGCTACGCTTCGGATGTACATATGTATTCATATAGAGTCATGTCCGTAAGTGGATAATGTCAAGTGTATATCACAACCACCTGTCTATCATCCATGACATGACATGCAACGCAAAGCAGCGCAATACAGTGCAATACAACGCAATCAAGTGCAAAGTAAACCTACGCCGCAACCCTAACCGCAGACTTGAACTACACGTCACCAAGAAACGGTCAGCAATCCCCCTTACATGCCCGACATACAAGGAGAGCGCGGCGCGTTAGTAACAGGACATACCGGAATAACCTGGGCAGAGTCCACATCCCATACGTCCGACTTCGTATAGATATCGTTCTTTATAATATTCCAAGCTTCCTCCTCTGACTCAACAACGCAGATCAGTGTGCTCCCCTTGAACGACGGCATTTCGCCGTCTGCCGGGTGTGCCTCAAGCATGGCCCCTGATCACACAAAACCACGGGACCAGTCAGTCCACAGCATCCAGGGGGGAAAGAGAACACGAGGAGAAGTTAAGGGTGGGAGGGGAGAAGGGGAAACGCACCACCAAGAACGATCTTCCCAGCCGCAACCAGCGGGTTCACATTTTCAAGGTGTGTCCTGTGCGGGAACGTCTCAATTAGCCTGGCTACCTAGCTACAATCTCTCCCCCTCCCTTCGCAATTCCTCTCAACTCGCGCCAACAATCGGGCCCCCCAAAATAGGCGGTCCAGGGAGGGGACACATACGGCCGAACCTCGAGCCTCCTCGCTTGTGCTCCGGGCTTATCAGGGATGATGCAGAGGAATTCCTTCGCCATTGTTGCTGGGGTACCGCGGAAGAGGCGTGGCAGTGAGGAGTGAAATGGGGCTGTGTGGGCAGCCGGAAGAGAACCTTTGATCGTTTTATGTGTCTGGACCCGGCACTGTAAGAGGGAGAAACCTCTGGTCGCTGTTGATTTTATGAGGCGGGGTGTGGTCAGCATGGTGGGGAAGATGCATTGGGATGGGGAGAACTTGGGGTGGCAGGTTTTGCTCCGAGCTCCATCGGCGGGAGATATGACGGTCGAGAATTGCCGATTGGAGGGGGGTTCAAGAAAGCTTTCAAGTTCCAAGGTTGCTGTGTTCCTTTCGCACGGTTTGCAGACAGACCCCGATGATAACCGGTTTCCACGACTTACAAAATTCATAGCTCCGTACTTGAACGTCAGTTGGCTACAGATAGCTTTTGTCCGTATGTACAATAGAAAGAAAGAGCCAAGTGCCATTCAAGATCCTGCCCTTTGCTCACTCCTATGAAACCGCCTGACAAACACTCCATGTAGGCTGACTGGGCTGAATCATCGGAGAGGGCCACCTGGAACCCGCACCGTAGTCAACAGCATAAGGCGCAGAGCGAATGGTCGCACAGGGGCCGGAAAGGAGAGGATCGGGATGAGCTCGGCATGATATGACTCAATCATTCGAATGGTGCCTCGCTGACAAACAAGAAAAGCTCAGAAACAGAGCTCGATCGCGTTCAACTCTATGAGCCTCCAAGACCGCTGAACACACTAACCCGAGCGCCAACAAACAAAAACAGACCTGACCCTATAACACAACGTAAAGAAGGCTAATTACCGGAGCCGAGCACACCGAGCCCAAGACCCGCGAATATAACGATTAATAAGGAGATTTGCGTAGGACACAGCAAGGGTTCTGTTGTGAGCAGGCCGCAATGCAGCGGGCATAAATGCGACAACCTACAATGTGTTTATAATTCAATGAGCCTTTCCTGCTGATTGAGATGCCCAGATTTAACTCAAGCACGTCGGCTAGTACGCTTTGCGGTCCCGAAGGTTACCCGGCTTCTCATCAGTATCAATGTGCCAGACGACATAGTTCGGCAATCCAATGACCTGGTATCCAGCACGCTTGGCCATTCGGGCAAACCCTTCGGTTTCAGCCTGGTTTTCAAAAGCATAGGCAGGGAAATTGACTCCTATAGGGAAAATCAGCACACATACGATCGCAGACAGGGGTTTTTGAATGCCTGATAAATACCTGAGCGATGGACGTCCGCTTTAACGACGATGTTAACGCCACCAATACCGTCGAGTTCCACTTCCTCGTCCT
The DNA here is from genome assembly GCF_044049455.1 of Aspergillus lucknowensis. Lineage (NCBI taxonomy): Eukaryota > Fungi > Ascomycota > Eurotiomycetes > Eurotiales > Aspergillaceae > Aspergillus > Aspergillus lucknowensis. The sequence goes on along the minus strand of NW_027263560.1, from coordinate 68,131 downwards.
TGTTATTCCTCCAGTCACCCATACCAGCGAGGTATTTCCGTCCAGTGTCGTACTCATCGTAGCCCTCGGCCAAAATAGTGTCAGGGTCCAAGGTCGCGCGAAGTCTTCGTCCCTTGTCGGATTCGATCCAAGAATTATAGTCGACTGTAGCATCCCGTTAGTCGATATAAAGGCTTGAGAACCGTGAATACATACAGCGGCCCTCGACATCTACACCATCCTTGTAGCGGTGGAACCAAATGTCTAAAAAATAATTAGTGGCGACCCTCAATGCGAAACGAAGACAGCAGAGAAAGCATACTCGGAACAAGAATATCCCTGTCGTGAGCGATAAAATCCTCCAGAATTGTATCAGGGCTGTCAAAGATATCGACATCACGCCAGTATACCCAAGAATGGTCAGGCTTCAGAGCGGAGTAAAGCAAGTAGTTCCGCGCCCTGCCAATAGCCTTACGCCGAGGTCCTTGGGCGAGAAATGAATGTCTGTCTTCTACATTCATCTCAAAGGCGGAGCCGAAGTCCTTCTGAATGATTGTTGCGCTACGGAAAGCGACTTTGTCGCCCTGGTCCTGTATGCGCTGCAGTTCAGAGGTAAGGACTGCCAGGGTATCATCTTTGCAATCACCGACGAGAAAAGCCAAATCTATGAGTTCGTGCGGGTAGCTCAATTTGTAAATAAGGTCGAAATATTTGTTTAGATGGAAGGAAGCATCCCTGAGTGGGGTGAGGATGAGTACACGCTCGGAGTTCTGCACGGCCTGCGATGTAGACTTGATGGGGTTGAGGTCAATGCTGGTGATGGAATCGGTATTCACTTCGTAAGGTTCGTGATAATTGAAGAGGACTGGGGTCTGAGCGTGGGCGGTCCATTCTGCCATTTCATTAAGACTCATATCCATCGGTGGTTTAGGAGGCCCGTAGCAATAGAAACTAGCAGTTGCACGCGGTCAGTTAGGCCGGGATGTGAGGATATTGTGGGTTTGTGAAGCACCATGAATTGAGAATGATCCAGCGAACTCACTTTTGCATTTCAGAGGCAGAACTGCTGATTCCACGCCATAATAAAACGATTAAACCTGTGATGGCAAGAGATATTAAGAAACGAGTCCTTGTCACTAAAACTAGGATAGCCCGCCATGGTGGCAACCTAGCTCGTGCAGACTTCCACGTTACACCACCCTTTGGAAGTAGCATCCTTGTGTGCGAGAGGAAATGGGGAGGCGGAAACCGGACAAATGGAAAACAAATGTTATTCCGAGATATCACGCGGTGGGATGCGAACAAGGCGCGATGATCCCCGGAACAGTGGTGTCACGCTTGTCTGAACACGTCTCGCCCTTGACGTGGTAAAGGATAGGGGGCCGTAACAGGAATGACTCGGCAGTGACAATTTGAAAGTCAGGGGGAAGAATCCACTGATTCCAGGGTGTGGAATAAGATGGGACCAAGATATAGCAGAAGACGATGCAATCTCGAAGATGCAATCGGATCTGGAGAGGAAGATCAGGGAAGAAGGGCAAAAAAAAAGATTCGGGGCGGAGGCCGCAGCACCGACCGAGAGAAAGCGACAAACCAAACGAGTGAAAAGAACCAGGAGGCTCGAATAGATAGAAGACAAGAAATGTAAGGTCGAGAAGCTCGTCGTTGTAGGCTTAGATGGAGGAGAAAGAAGGGTGATGGAGGTGATAGCAACGAAGAAGGGGGTCGTCAGTTGGATGTTTGACACCTGGAGGCAATCTGAATTGGGCGAGATAAATCCGCCTCCCGCGAGTCCAGACTAGCCTCCGTTTGGGGATTGGCCCATCTTTGCTTTTTATAGCTTTCTTCAATGTCCATGCGATAGTTAGCTACAAACATAATTCAAGAAATTCTTATGGAAACTCGAAGCATCTAGAGTACACACCAACGTTGGAAATGTCACCAACTGTTTCGCCCAAGTTTGACATGGTTGGGAGCATGGATGGTACTTCGAAACTGTCACCTCGAAATTATCATGACTCGTGTCTGGCGCCGAAATTTCAATGAAAATTACGTCGACCCCGCCTAATCACTCCTGCCAGGCGTGTATCGGCTGGTATGGGGCGTCGAGAGGGGTTTTTCAGCCTCAGGCCGTGAGTTTCGACCCAGGGGTCTCACCAGATGAGTGCAACAAGCTGGATCGAGTGAACAAAGACAACGGCAGAGGAGAGCACATGAGCCCATTACTGACCAAGCAGCAATATAGGCAGAGCCTATCTGCCTTGATTTAATCATCCCATGGCAACCTCATGGCTCTTGCCGTTGGGCTCTTAGGTCAACCAAGATACCTCACACCATAATAGTCTATCTCAAGAGTGCTTTGACCGGTATATAATCAGCACTGTTGCTATGTATTGAACAGATACATCCATTGATTCAAATGCCGCCCCTGAAAAGTATCGCCACAAACGCACAGACAAACAAAAGAAAGGCAACAGTGAAAACACCGAAATAAGTCCTGGAATGCATGTTTGGGTGACAAGGAAGCTTCTCTCCGAGCACACCCTCACCAGTATTCGAGATATCCCAATGTCGAACACATACTGGCAGACAAATCTCATGCCGTGTCAGGTTCTGGAAAGCGAAACATATTATACAGGATAGTAAAAGAGATCCCAAAAATCAGACGGCCGCCCTATTGCAGAAACACCTTTGTGATGTGTGGGTCGAGCCTTCTGTCAGAAGAAACAGCGAGGTAATAACCGGATAACCTCGAAGAATTGTGAACATAGAAAACCCTGGCGCTGGAGAAATCAGAGAAAAACACAAGGAATAGTCGTCATAATGTTCAAAAAGGTCCGGAGAGCGCCATATCCGTTCGAGTCTATGGTGATTGGATGAGAGATTGGGTTCGTAAGTTTGTCATAGAGTAGCTGGCTTGGGGAAAAACTGGGGATGATGGGCCCGTTGTCGGAGGCGTTTGGCTGAGAAATACATGACCAAAGGACTGGGATGTCGCAGTAGATGGCGCGTCCAGACAAGAGGAATCCGGACTCCCACCAGCAATCTCACCGCAGAAGACGCGTAGACCAGGGAGGATAGCCTTCGGTTTCTTGTTTGACAGTGAGATAACCTCCTGAGGACTCGGTTGCTCGCTCTTTGGAGAGCGGAGCATGTGCTCAGTGCTTAACTGGTATTCAAGACTTTGGTTGCGTTCCTCCAGAGCCTGGTTTTCCTGCCTCAGTGAGTTAATCTGCTGCTGCGCCAGCTGGTTCTGCTGTTGGAGACCGGATATCAGCTGCTGGAGCTGCATGCAACGAATTTGAGGCTGCATCTTCTCTTGCAGATGATCGGGTAATTCATTCTCTCGACAAATTAACTCGATAATGATCAACCGCATGAAGTCAATCAGGAATATCGCGCCTTGCACAATATGTTCCTTAGATTCAGGTAAGCTTTTCGACGGGTTCCACCCTGCCTGTTCTAGAAAGCAATCGTGAAGCCGTTCATCCAAGTCCCGGTGCAGTTGGCTCAGGTTCTTTCGTCGATTGCCCTCCGCAATACGGTGCTTCTCCCTCTGGTCGTCCATGTCGACAGAGGCCATGCTCCCCTTGCGCTTTCGGCCGCATAGTTGCTGTAACGGCCGCTTTCGGGTGATGTGGTCTGGGTTGGGGGCAATGAACTTCAAGAGTTCATCCGCAGAAAGCTTTGGGGACCACTCGGGTGTCTTCCGTGACGGCGTGGGATCTAGCCAGGAGTCTGCAGATGTTGCAGGAGACGGAGGTGCAACAGAATGCTCGGCTGGTGGCCGTGGGGCTTTGATAGGGAAGGAGTCATGCGTGTTTGGTGGGCTAGGTGCAAAAATCCTCTGTGCAAATGGATTGAATGGGTCCCGCGGTAGGGGTTCGATGCGTGGAAGTGGAGGTAGCCGCCGGTCCTCAGTCAGATCTGCTGTACTTGACGTAGCAGATGAAATTGAGCGGACACCGCTATCTTGATATCAGTCACGCCTAAGTTGGGAACATTCGAGAAACTCACGGGAGCGAGCAGCGCTGAGGGTGGTCATCCGCCATCAGGACCATCCCTTCTATCGACATTGCGTGGATGTGTTCCGAGTGTCTGCAACGGGGTCAAGGGTACAACTCCGACAGAGTTCAGGGCCGTATAGACTGAACGTTCTACAGGCGTGTGCAGGAAGATGGCGCAAGTATATGTAGTTATGCCGCCGAGTGAACAAGAACGGATTGTATCTCGATGAAGGCCAAAAATAAAGAACAGCAACAATGATAAAGTAGGAGGCTCAGACTGTCTAGATCAAGGGGAGATGATCGCAGAGGACAGCAAATGCCATCGGAAGAAACAAAAACAAAAGACTTCAAGAAATCCAAGGGCTCTGGAAGTCTCAACAGGATTTGGTCCTGTAGCGAGATGCCGCTGCATGTTCTTATATGTTCGATGCAGACGCTGAACGAGGCGAGGAGAGGAGGGGATGCGCGAAAATAGCAGTGTCGAGAGGGGGTGGAACAGAAGAACAACGCCATCTGTGGCGCTCAGACGCAGTCTGGGAATTGAAAGGATGGAGAAAGCACATCGATGAAGATGTATCACCAGGGAAGCTCCTCCCTGACTCGCACACTTTCGGGGCTGCTGCGTCCTCCTCAACCAGGAAACCGGAGTCGATTTCTGACAATGACATACACATTGATCGTTCCGCGCCCCCGCTTTTTCCTGGATTGTATTTTCTTTTTCACGTTTATTTTCTTTCTTCTTTATTCGGTTGTTTTTGCTGTTCCTTTTTCGAGTCTCATATTATCTCTTGTCCAACATTCGGCGCCTGTTCCGCAGCTGGTCTCAGACGTCACGGTCACGCTTCCATCAACGGCGTCTTTTTTTTTTTTTTTTTTTTTTTTTTTTTTTTTTTTTTGGTTCGCCTTAATCTATTGACTTTCCATTTCCATGATTTTTCCATTTTCGAGCCTTATACTCCTCTCGTCCCCATGAGGAGATCCACGCGGAAAGGCCACGAAGATTCCGGCAGAGTTCGACAACCAAAGCTAATCCGTTTCAGTGCGCCTCCGGGGCTCAGCTCTCTATCACATAGGGCACAGACGTGAATCATAATGAGATCGGCGAATCAACGAGTCTTGATCTCGTTGGACGACGTCGTGAGGTGCGGATCGCAGACCCTTGATTTGTCACCAGTGTAGCGGGTTCTCAACTTCCTCGATCTTCACGGGGCAAAAGGTATCGATTCTCCTTGCATCTTAGCTCCCAATATCAATTGTCTCTCGAGCCAATGACCACAACCCGTTCGACTCTTCCCACCTCTGGGCCCAAAATATCTTTCAACATTGCGAGATTGACGGACACCAGTATCGTCAGGTTGAACGCCACTGGGTGGATGCTGCAGAAATACACTGTCCTTTCCGGCGCTTAAACGTCTCGCTAGCATTTCGCTGAACGTTGATTCGGGTCTCTAGGACGGGAGCAAAGACTCAAGAACCACGGACGAAAGGATATTGCGGCACATCTACGCAATCCGGAAACAGATAATACAGTCCAATCACGGCAGGCAGCAACGTGTTCTAGGGCTGGCCTTCACGGCGAAGAGAACCTCTCGACGATTTGAAAAACAAGCTGCTCTGTGTCCCGGACAGCAATATCCAACGCGACCACCTTCTGCAGCATGAGGGTTCGCTTTATTTATTGATTATTTTTTTACAATATCAACCTTAGGAAAACAAGTCGATAGAAATAGATGGTTAGTGCCATTTTACTTGCGCGAATATATTTTAACTATATTTCTTTATGAGAATATATATTACTCAATGGAGCCATTGTTAGAACCATGATCTAAGGGTCCGGTGCTCCAGAGAGTCGCTTACCAAAGAACCAACCGAGTTACTGCCCGCGATCCGAGATAATGGTGGTTGGGCGCACGAAAAGTTGTGGTACGAGGCCGGCCATTTCGACCAGTAGCTCTACCCTAAACGGAAGTACTATCCAAGGGCCCCGGGGCGTTGTGAGGTCACAACGATTGAGGAGTGTGCACAAACTTCCCGGGCACAGGCAGCCGCAGGATCCCGAGGTCTCCGAGGCAGATCATCCTTTCGAGAGGGGTGGCCCAGAACCTTATAGCACGAAGCAAGGACGCAAGGACTCCAGACCTTTCAAGAGCAAGTCATAAGTCCACCCACACGTCAAAAGTACTCGCAACAGACTCCCCAGTCTACGAATCCAATGGGTGGTCAGCAACAGAGTGCATAAGTCGTTCACCCACTCAACGAGGAATCACCCAATGCCAACGGCCTGTATGGCATTGGTCTCAGCGCCCCAGTTCGGGACAGCTCATTCTCACAGCTGAGCCTAGAACAGGCATGCAAATTGGGTCAAGATTCGAGATCGCCACATGTCCGAAGGCCTCCGATCTGGGTCCATAATTTAGCGGTTCTAGAGACCAGAGTTTGCCCTTCTCCATCGAGTAATCGATCCGTTCTGGGGGCTTTCTGTCCTTGTTGTAGAAGGTCGTCTATTGCGGTTCCACAGCCAATAGCTAGGAGTTCAGCATGTATTTGGAATTTCCCTAGGACATCTCCAACGGACGTAGCTCTCCCGAGAACCTGGAACAAGAGCTTTGTTAAGTGGATAGCCACGAACAGTGACCGATTTCGGGAAGTTTCTGAAACTATGAATACAGGTGAGATGAGTTTCGTGTGAATCTCCTGTTGGTATCAACCTGTCCAACCATTGCGAGGGCATGTGGAAAGTACGAGCACATGAAGTCGTTAGCCGGACTGCTCTCCCGCTGATTTCCTCAATTATTCAATATGTGTTATGCGTGGCAGAGAGGTGGTGGCGGCGGGTCGCATGGCATAAAGGATAGGATCTGTCAATTTCTGTCCCCGGACCTCAACTGGAGGAAGGAGAAGAATCATGACTCCAATGGGCTCCGTGCTTCAACGATCCCTCCCAGCTAGCATCATGCTTTTCATCGGGGTAATTTCCTGTGGGAACTTGTTGCCAGGATATCCATTCCTGGAGTCCACGGTTCCATTTCCTGTGCCTCTTTGAAGGCCAATGCACGATGGCCGACGAGGGGCGGCACCGGGCGGAGGTTCTCGAGCTCCAGCGGCCATTTGAGTTGATGAACGGACCGCGATGAAACGAGCCACAGCATCTGGGGTTCATCGCTTTTTGGCTTTGGAACTCGCACGTAGCAATCCCAGGCACGAATCTACTGAGAAACTTCCACGAAATCAACAAAGCCCCCCATGCCCAGAAATCTTGTCAAACGGGAATTTCCATGGTTGCCCCTCTATCATTCCCAGCTCTTTCAGCCAATTTTCTCAAACCGCGTTTCGGTGGGGGGGAACGCGCCTCGATAAATATCCGAACCGGCTCTTACTCGCTGAGTTTCGCATATTTTCCGAAATACTGCATTGTGGTGCTCCAGAATGCTGTCAGTATCGATGATCTCCGCATTGGAATTGAGAAAAAGAAAAAAAAAAAGGAAAGACGGCGAAGGCGAAGGATGGGAAGCGAGGGATATCGCTATCGGCAAGGTCATTCTTTCGCGCAGGCAAACGAAAATGGCTCTTGAGTTTGATCCCGGAACTCCCAAGGTCGATGAATGGTTTGAGACTTTGAGTCTGCGAGGTTGTCCAACAGGCGCGCGAGACTCGGCGTTGAAGTCCTCTGAGCTCGGCCGAGCTCAGGATCGCCCCAAGGCCGAGTGTGATGGATCAGAAAGCAAAAAAGTGCACTGATTCCTCTGGAGTCCTAGACACGCCTCGACTCTTCGTCTCCGCCGAGCCCTATGCGTTGTTCATCCGTTTCGTCCACGCGTCGAACTCTGAGCCTCTTACCTGTCTCCAACCGCAACGGACGCCCCCGTTCGACTTCCTTACCCACCAGGTTGCAGACTGCGGACCAAGGACTGCCCTGCATACACAATGCGCCACTCCATGCAAGATCATGTTTGGTGCGGATTCATCAGCCCATTTGTAACCTCTTCCCTCTTCTTGAGCTGCCTCTGTAGCTTCTCCAAAGCATGCTCCGGCGTTTCAGCCTTCACTGGCGCTTGCTATGCTGCAAGCCTGCATGCTTGAAGACCCGTGGCTGAGGAGGTTTCAATTCCATGATATACGCATCGTTTGGCGCCACACCCCACGATCGACTCGTGCTCTGTCTAAAATCCCAGATTCCATCAATCTCTCAACCGTCATTTGTGGGAAACTTGGTCGGTTTGATGCCTCCCTACCAATATCTACGTCCGTCGAGTCCTGAAGGAGTCAGCTCGGCCTTTAGATCCGCCATTCGAGCAAGGGTTAGCCTTGTCCAACGGAATTCGCCCCAAATTGTTCTCGAATGAGAACGTATCACTCCCACATGGGAAACACCATATATCAAAAACATGTTCTGCAGGCGCTGCTCCAACACCTGCCCCTCTTCCGCCGTGCAGATCGACGATCGACCTTGACCTTCGCCACGACCATCACCACGCGCCAACTAGCCGAGTGATCTGGAACGAGCATCCTCTCCTCACTTCTCTCCATTGCGCTCCGCCCGCGCATCTTGGGCTCATGATCCTGAGGCACCCGTGCGACCAAGGGAAGGCACCACGCCGCTCGTAGAAGCACCTCTGATATTCGATCAATCTATCATTTTACACAATACATCCAGAATATATTTACCGCAAAGTGGCTGATCGTGCGGGGTTTCCCCAAGCCAGTGGGGGATTCTCTGTTTCAAGCGTTCAGACCCAGAAGATAATCCTTGCTAACCTCCTGGTGATCGAATCATCGAGCACATGCTCGTTCTTCGGTATCAGCGAGGTAATGAATCGAAACTCGAAAACAGGAATGAATAGTGCATGAAGCTGCAGCTTATCTTGTCTTAACGAATATACGGCAAACACTGAGGATATTCGACTTGGGTTGAGATGAGGGCCCCGCTCAATCAACAGGACTATTTACGGGATGTTCTTGAAGCCCTCGCTCTGTAAGGTATCGACTCCGCGTCGATAGATCGGACAAGACATCCTTCAGTGTGCTCCAGTATTCTAAATCGGCTGTTAGAACTCGAATATTTTCATGAGTAGATCTACTTAAAACGTCCCAAGAGTGAATCTCCCGTCTTCAATGTTGATATTCTCACAATCCCACTCTCCTACCTGCATAGGCAGTAGTCACTCCAACTCAGTCCAACTGAACTCACAAACCCAATCCGGGCCTTTACTCTGCGTAACCCTTCACCAGGACGGCTATATCCATACACACAAGAAAGTTACCACCGGTAGCCACCTCCAACCCACTTCCAAGGCAGAGAATCGACCTATCAGTGATCAACCCACTAGCAGCCACCCCAACCACCATGCTGAAGCAAGGTCCCGAGGAGACCTTACGAACCTTGGGAAATTGTTCGTCGATTGAGTTGGCGTTTTTCATCGAGCTCCAACCCCATTTGGTGGTTTGTATTGATTTGCGAGGACCCTCCTGGGACGCAACGCGTCGCATTGCTGTACAGCGCATGCGAACAACGGCAGTCTCTCCTTCGCACTCGATAAATTTAGGTGGATGAGAATACAATGACGTATCGACGGAGCGCCCTCCGAGTGGACGAGAGACTGATCCGGGGTGCCAATATTTCACCCCTCCACGCAGAACGGTAAGGAACGCATCCTTGATGAGCACCACACTCCCGGTATTGACCTCGCTGATTATAATAATGGCCCGTGGAGAAACAATGATTTCGAATTGATAGGTATGAGGCGCCAAAAAGGACGAAAGTCATCACGGCTCTGACAACAACAGCACCAGTCCAACCAAAACGAAAAGTAATGGATTGAACGCAATCAAGCCGAGTCAAGCGGAAACCACCTCCAGCCCTACCACGCGGCGGGATCGGACCGTGCGAACAATAACCAAGGCAATTGCTGTCTCGCATCTGCGAGTTGGCTGTGCCGCAGTGCAGCGGCCCAAGCGGAAGTGGAATTGTGAAGTCCTGGGTCTAGACTTGGTCTTTTGTCAATACATGGACGTCGTCTATTCTAGGTCCAATGAAGGGGTTAATGAGGCGCTTTGGCCGCGAGGAAGTTAACTTCAGAGTAAGGGCCGTAGGTTCAAAATTGCTGGGATCATGCCTGGCGGTTGCCCCGCGGTATGCTTCTGGACTTTTTAAGTACATCGACTCGATGCCATGAAATGTCGTCTTCACATCCAGATCAGGACCCATGCGGAGTAAAACACTTAGTCACTGAAGTGGGACAGTTCGAAGAACATGTCAACTAGGGTTGCGCTGAGTTCCTATGTCCTGTCCTCTCCAATGTTGGCATTCAAACTCAGGCGGCGTAGAGGGTTACACAGGCCCTGCCAGAAGCACTTGAACTGGCTTCCACGTGGACCTATTGTTCAAAAAGTGGCCAAGACAGAATCGTGCTGGACATCGAAATACTCCTCGTACGAGTAAAGTGTCCTCTTCGTCTGCGCAGGTACCCAGGTTATCCCGAGGGTCGGCAGCCCTGCGTTCCCAATCAGTACCTCCATCGGCGCTTTTCCGGCAGCCGCGATGAATGTTTTGGGGATGATACCAGGAACGGAAGCCATATCCCATCCCAAATATCTCCACGCCGGGTTCTGGTATCGTATGAGCCTGCCAGCCTTGGTTAGTAGCGCTGTCGCTTTACGAACGAGGGGGTCCATTTGCGACCGCACCCATCCCAGCGAGTTATTATAAGATATGAGGATCTATATGATTATCGGGTCCGACTACAACTACCACGAGCTTAGCGGAGTGAGGGCCGCTGAGCTCTATACTACAAACTCATGACAAGGGGGTACACTGGGACGGTTGTGTACCAATAGCATGAAGGGCGGAAGGGTCGAGATCGCACAGAGGCGACCCGCTCTCAGATCAAGAAGTCATGAGCATGTCGAACGACGAACCCGTACCAAAAAGGGTCGTAGCAACAAAAATCGACGATTGTATCATAAGGATTGGAAATGGCACAATATAGGAGAGGAGAAAGGAAAATCTTAGGCCAATTCTAAGAACTTCTTTATATAACTCCGGAGTTGCCACGTCATCAAAAAGATAGATGTTGAACAGCCAAGGGAGCGTCTATACAAGAGGTCCGGCAAGATCCCTCCCTGGCCTGGGAGCTCGAATCTGGGCCCGCATTCGCCCTGTTTTCACATATAGTGGTTTTTCGGCAGTTGTCGACGGGAAACATGTGGAAGGTGCTCAAAAAACTTCAATTATTATCATAATAACAACGCGATACAGGAATCGCAAAGCCCCATTGCTTATTATGTCACTTTACACGACCACGATGGTAAAAGAACACGACGAAGGAACAGGATACCAAAGCGCATGCACATTTGTCAGTTATCGATTGTCCTTTTTACAAAACATATTGAAAGAGCATGCCGAAGATGGCAGCAGCCGCCATAACGGGAACATTGGCAGTGGTTAGGACAGCAGCATCATCTTCATCATCAGAACCATCGGAACCAGAGCCGCCGCTGCTGGTGCTGGACCCAGAAGAGCCGTCGGAGGTGGTGGGGTTATCGGTTTCAGCCTCGCACTTGTAGGTACCATGGATGGTGTTGTCCTTCCAGCTGTTGAAGGTCTCGCAGCTGAAGTTACCAGTGCTCTGCATGTTGAAGCCACCACGGACATTCTTGAGGGCAGGCAAAGAGGCCCTGTACAACGGTTATTAGCAAGTGCGTCGGTGTAGCTGTGTGGTTTCAGTAACTTACTTATCGAAAGCGCCGCTGAAATCAATGGCGCCAGTGACGGTGGCGAGCTTGGGGAAAACAATCGAGTTGAGCTCGTCGTTACGGGTGATCAAGAAACCACCGTTGACGGTTTCCAAAGCAGGCAAGCTGATGTTGGAAAGGCGGGCGTTGTCCTCGAAGACAAGGTCACCGGCTTCCGTAAGGTTGGGGGCGCTCAGGCTGGAGAAGGTGTTGCCCCAGAAGCCCAGCTGACCTTCAAGCTTCTCGAGAGAAGGAACGGAAACGGTGCTGACGTTACGGATGGTGAGGTTGGTTCCGGAAGCGAGGTTGGGGAGGGAGATCTCCAAATCCTTGTAGTTTCCAGCAAAGTTGATCAAGTTGGTAGCGTTCTTGAGGTTGTTCACGTCGACAGTCTCCAAAGCCGTGTTATCCGTGATGATAAAGCGGCCGACAGAGTTGAGCGAGATTCCGTCGAGGGAAGTCAGACCAGTGTTGACAATGGACACACCTCCGGCATTGGTAATGCCCTTGGTGAAGCCGAGGCTTTGAAGGATAGGGATAGCCTCGAAGTCGAGCTCACCAACCGAGTTGATTTCAGGGAAGTCAAGCGCGGTGAGTCTAGTAAGTCCTTGAAGGTGGAAGGTTTTGTCGATGGTCTCCAGAGATGGGGCGGAGAGCTGGGTGATGTTGTCGGCACCATTACTAGTCAGTGCGCCCTTGATTCTCTGAACACCGTTAATGGTAACGGCGTCTACTAAGCCCTTGTCGAGTTCGACGTCACCCTCGAGGGTTTCGCAAGTGTTGTACTTGTCAAGGTCGCTCTGGCTGCGGATGCGGATGGTGTCACCGTCACCACAGTCTACATCTTCAATTAGATACAGAGCAGTGGTGGCATCCAAAACACGATGCCATTCACTTACCAGCAGCGAAAACGGCCTGGGCCGCGGCGAGGAGAGGAAGAGCGTATTTGATGAAAGCCATTTCTGATGTTTCTGGAGTATACCCACAGTTAGTGGCAACTGTAATCGGATATGCTATTGACCAAGACTCGCACCGATGTTGACTCACAGAAAGGTAAAATCGATGGTTTTGTACAGAGGCAATGCCTGGCCCTGGGCAGGGGAAGTCGAGTGTGGCAGGAGGAGGCCGAAGATAGAAGGATAAATAAGCGAGTGAAAGAAGAGAGCTTCAACGAGGGAGAAGCTTTGAAGGTTGTCGTTCCTCTGGTAGTGGAGAGGACGGAACCGGAAGGCACGTCTCGAATCAAGAAGAATGAAGGGAAGAAGTCGAGGAAAGAAGGAAGGACTGGATGGAAAGGCGTCAGAGGAGGAAAGCAGGCTTTCAGGGAGGACAAGAAAGGAGTCGTCCCAGGGTCCACCTCTCCTTGCTACAATACCGGGCTGCTATGTATTACTGTATTACGTTACAAGTACAAAGATAGGTAATTAATCATTTTCAACCTCCCCAATGTTCTCACACGCTTGCGAGATTGATCCTTTCCTTCAGCAATTCAATTCAGAAAGCAGCTTGAGCAAATTGATTCTTGGGTTGACGAGTGTTCCATTTCTCTAAGCAGGATCCTCCTCCAACTGTACCAAATTGGTCTCTCTCTCCAAAGATGTTCTCTGCTAAGATTCATGATTCCCCACTTCGCCTCGCAATTTGTGCTGTCTCACCTACAAGAGCAACTGAAGCACCAGAATGCCATCAGCTATGGGTATGGGCAGTAAAGGAGATTTAGTGTATGGAATGACCAAGATGCCCCGACTTATTACCCTAACTGGCGATGAAAACCCAGCTGTGAAAGGAGTTTGTATCTGGATTGCCTGCGCTGGATCAAGAAGAGAGACCGAAGTTCTGATCTTGAAATTAAAGTTGGCAAGACCCAACTTGAAGATGAGAAGCATCAGACCTGAGCTTGGCCCGGAGTTGCTCCCGGTGGTTGACGTGGGACGCCACTTGATGAAACTCGAGAAAATACCAGTGCAGGAGAATTCCAGTCCCCGGGCTTTGCAATGTCATTCTCTGCGAAGGCTTTTTCTATCCGTTCTTCCTCCCCAGAATATTCTGTGAAAAGGCTCAAGAATGCTCCTCTCTCAAATCGGCGGAAGTCAAAGTCCGTGGACGCGTCGTCAAACAGTGATGTCGTTCGCAAGACCCGCCTCTCCCACCACTGGTATGCGATCGTGTCTGCACCTTAGAATTCAGACTCCAGATACAGAATTTGTGCTACAAAAATCAAAACGTGCCCGAAGCAGATAGGTCCTTGGTGCTTTGCAACATGTGAGGAAAATGTGTATTATTGGCTCTCTGCCATTGATTCTGCGATTCTTTCAAGTTTTATCATGAGTCGGCAACCAAGGAAACAGCTGGCCAAGTTTCTCACCAGCTCCAGGCACAAGTGGGCCACAAAACAGCCAATCTCCAATAATAGCGGCTCTTGAAATGAGCACTAAGAATAAAGTGGCGAATCTTTGGGGCTTTATCACGTGTGAGCCATTCAACTGCCTCCTTTTTATTTGAAAACACCATGATTTCGTGTGATGTAATTTACGTACAATACAGCACCAATACCCAGAAAAACAGGAGTCTGTGATCGGAGCAAGCGGCCTGTTGAGAAGTCATGGACGCTTCCAGGAGACGATTCTCGAAAAAGTGGCGAACCAAAAAGCTTGTCTTGCTCAATTTTGATGGTTTATTGATTTCTTTCCCATCTGGATCACCGTCCTCACAAACTCAATATGATTCCGCTCCCGTTTACAAAGTCCTTGAGCTGCCGACCATCAGAGGGAATGCGGCACAGCAATGTGCCTCTCGAATTCGTCGAAAGTCGGCTCTTGACAGTTGACAACCTGAGACGGATGTCGTCCCCATTTGAATTTGTGAATTTGTTTGGAGGGACGATTGACGGAGCACTCGTCATGGGTCACTCGGCTCGCACACCATTTGCTCCACAGATATCCATTGCAGGTTGCAATTATTGTGGTCCTTGAAAACAAGCCGTGCTTCTCGAGTGATCGGCAGCCATCTCCCTTGCAAGGGCCTCTCTTGTCTGGAGATCCTGGCGTTTCAACAGCCGAGTCCTCATTTCGTCTTCTCCCATCAACGACAAATAAACTTGCGGATTTGGGGGGTAGATGGTTGGACGTCTTGTGCTGGTGACAATTTTGCACAAAGTCCTTCCGAGGCAAAGATAGGCGCCGAGACAGCAAAGAGTCTGGAATGTGGCGAGATTCCTTGGGCATGTCTCTTCTTCCTTCGTGTCCACACGCTCTCTCCCGCCACTCCGCCCAAGTGGCAGATAAGGGGCGAAAATCATCAGCCCATCCGATTCTTCAGGTGCAGATCATAACCTGTTTTCTTCGACTTTATTGAAGCAAAGTGGAATTGCGAAGACCTCTCCGCTTTGGATTTTGTTCTCGGTTCTCCGGGTTCACTCAATCCCAATGGAATGCAACCATTCACTGGCATTGACCATCTCTCTGGTTCCGAGGAGAGCGTGTCAAAACTAACTGTTTGTTGCTGCCAAACACACAGTAATCAGGGCATTCTCGATGAAGTGAATGCAAAATTCTTCACTTTGAAGAGCCCAGCAAATAATGTGAGATGGTGATAAGAGTCTACTACTCGTGGAGTTCCTGTCTGAGATCTATTATTACTGATTCCAGGAGAGGGAAACTTACACGAGCGAAACAGCAGACAGCGGGGCACGCTTTTCCATTTCTCATTGTTCAAACGGCTTCTCTGTCACACGGACTTCCAGGCCGAGTGATGGCCAACGGTGCGGCACCCTACCGAGCCGAAAGACGAGGAACCATCAAAGTTCGGACCACGGATGCTCGATCCCAGATCGACCATGGTAAGCAAGCGCTAATCAGGACATTCGAATCCCTCAGCATATCTGGACTCAGGCGGGAGGACTTCTTTTCATTTTATTTCCCCATCGCCCCCGAGAAGCTCGGAATTGCGGGCTCCTCATGTTGGTTGGGATACGAGATCCTCGTGACTTTGCCATGATGACAAGAAGCCAAGCTCCAAACCCCAGACTTCAAAAACGAGCCCCTTGTCATTGAAATCCATCAATTCACAGATATCTCTCTCAACGATTGAGTAATTCTATTGACTCTGCAGCCGTATACTTAGTAGAGAGACAATCGTCGCAGAGATGTCACTCCGTCGCTCCGCCCGCTTGAGCGCTGTGCTCCCCCGTCAACCAGTCATCCAAACCCCATCACAACCAAACGGGATCACAAAAACACGCAAACCGTCAACAAAGGAAAAGAAGAAGAAGGTAGAGCAGACCAAAAAGACGCTAAATTCGCTCCTCCAACCTCCTACCGACGACGCAAACCCTCTCTCGTCCGCACCGAACCTCAAACCCTCAACAAATACTCCTACAACCGCATACTGGGACAGCAACGCATCGACAAGACCTCAAACGCCTCCTCCGCTCGACCGCCCCGTTGAACCACACAGAACAAACGCCACTCTCCTAACGCCCCACGGTAGCTCGCTCGTTGCATACCCCCCAGGAGCAGAGAGTATCTCCCCTTCAAAGACGGGTCTCCCACGCCCCACTGCAACAACCGGTACACTCCTCGAGCAAGCAACAGCGCACCTAATAGCCGCAGACCCGCGCCTGGAACCGCTCATAAAAGCGCACCACTGCGCTCTTTTCTCGCCAGAGGGGCTGGCCGAGAAAATCGATCCCTTCCAGAGCCTCGTGAGCACGATAATCGGACAGCAGGTCTCCGGCGCGGCGGCGAAGTCTATAAAGCAGAAATTTGTGGCGCTGCTATATGGGTTGAACCATAAAGATAGTGATGGTGCAGTTCCCGATGAGGGATACTTTCCTAGTGCCCAGGAGATTGTGAAGTGTGATATCCCTACGTTGCGAACTGCGGGGCTTTCGCAGAGGAAGGCGGAGTATATTCAGGGTCTTGCGGAGAAGTTTGCGAGCGGGGATTTGAGCGCAGCGATGTTGCTGAGTGCCAGTGATGAGGAGTTGCTGGAGAAGTTGACTGCTGTGAGGGGCTTGGGAAGGTGGTCTGTGGAGATGTTTGCTTGTTTTACACTCAAGCGGACGGATGTGTTCTCGACTGGGGACTTGGGCGTGCAGTAAGTATCTCCTCCATATATGCACAAGGTCCGTCTCCGGTTTTCGTGAGGAGCGGGGTTGGCGATGGAGCTGACTGTGTTCTAGGCGAGGCTGCGCGGCTTTTCAAGGAAAGGACGTGAGTAAATTGAAGGCCAAAGGTGGTAAGTTCAAGTATATGTCGGAAAAGGATATGCTAGAATTGGCCGCCAAGTTCGCGCCATATAGGTATGCCAACCCTTCAATCCCGCAATTGCTTCTCGATTGCACTTCTCACATCAACCAGAACCATCTTCATGTGGTACATGTGGCGTGTAGAGGACGTCGATATCGCCGTAATGGCTGGCTGAGGCGCAAACAGGCTCTTAGATCCGTCAGGGTATGCCAAACCCAACGTAAATACGCGATGTTAATTCGCCGAGTTATGTAATATATTCAAATGTAGAAACAGATTTAGATATTAGTTAGGAGATATCCACACTCTGTAGGTTGTTTGGTACGTTTTGCCGAGCCCCAGGTAGACTCGCTGTGAACGGTGGCAAAAAATGTCAAAGTAAGAGAAAAATGATAATGAATTTGTACAGTATCAGTACACGGGGTTGCGCGACGTAAATCCCAAGGCTCAAGCAACACTTAGCAAGCTCTGCCTGACGGAGCGTAAAGCCGGAGGGAACAACTCTTGTACCATCTGATCCGACACGTCTATATCACAGAGGGGGTTTATATTTTGCATGGCGAAAATTGGGGAAGCTTTTTACCGCTTCCTGTTGACGACAAGGTTGTCAAGGTCTGCACGCTCCGCCTTCTCCTTCTCAATCTCGCGGATGATTGGGCTTAGGTACTCAACATCCTAGCGATATGAATTAGTAAGTTCTGTGCTTGACTGTGGCAATTGCATCCCAGAAATCCATTTGCAAAAATGCAAGTGCCATATGTGGAGTATTGTCGCGTTGACAAATCCTCATCACGGGATTGGTCAATCGCTATTACGAAGACCTGGAATAGTGATCGTGATGGAATAAAGCTTGGATCGACTCACCTCGGAAGGCTTGGTGTGCTCCTCGGGAGGAAGAAGGGTGTGCGAAATTGAGCACTGTTGAGAAATAATAAGATTAGCCACCTGGCCTCGGGGGTTGGCTGACAGCGGAACAAACCTGGAAAGCTCTGCGGATACGGAAGATTCGGTCGTAGGCCTCCTTAGGGGGAAGGCGCTTGAGAGCGGTCTGAACAGTGTCATTTTCCTCGGGGATCAGGTCATCCGCTCTGTATTACAATTAGTCCACCACTGTGTTTGACGTGAGATATCTGGTGAGTCTGGACAAGCGGGGGTAACGGTTCGCAATCGGCATTACACAGTCAATCGATAAATACCACAACTGCGTTCCCTGCTTTGCCAGTGCTTGTCCAGAGCCACCAAAGGTAGAAGTGCGTACCTGAGACCGAGTTTCCTGTAGCCGGCAGCGTCAGTGTACCAATTGGCGATGGGTGTCATCCAGCGCTTCAGCCAAGGGCGCTTGACAATGAAGTTGGTGAGAGACGGAGCCGACATGATGAAAGGCCCGATGAGGAGCGGCTTGCGGTTCCAATTGACGGGGCGGACTGGAGAGGTGCTCGCAAGATGTCAGTCAAGCTGAACGAGAGGAAGCCCGACGCTTGAGGTTGTGCAAAACGGGAGGTTTGCGGGTGAACTTTCCCAAAAACATCCGATTTATTGCCTGAGGCAGAAACAAGGTTGCACCGGTTTCCACCGCACCCACGTGACAGCAGAGGCCACCGGTTCGGCCAAAAAGCTCCTAGGACCCTGGCGAAAAAGCAGAAGAATTCCGAGACGGAGTAAAGAGCAACTAAGACCTTCCACATGACTCCCCAAGCTCTGGCTCGGAGTCGCTAGTTCTTTCTTTCGCAAGTTGGAGTCATTTCACCATCGAAAGGTTTCCATCCCGCCCACTTTTCCGCCCACAGAAAGTACCGTTCTCTCTCTCTCGTCATTCGACACCTAAGGCTTCCATTTCCCAACTCTGTTTGTGACTTTCCCCCACGGTTCCTGTCTCTCGCCGGTGGGAATGAGGTTCATTGATCGTTGAATATCGCTTCCTTTCCTTATCTCTCTTTGCTTCTCTCTGAGGGTACTTTGGTTGCTCCAAAGACCCCGCCCTCCGTCTGTGCATCGATAGGGCAACCTTAAAATACAAGGCGTCTCGGCAGCATCGGCTCACTCGATCCCTCCGCACCCGTCCTGTCCCACCACATCGAGATCTCCGAGCAGGATATTAACTCCAGCCATCGCCGGAACTCGCCTCGGATACGTCTTCAAGGGTTCGTTGGGTTCCGGAACGGGCACCGATATGCTCGGGTCCGGGATCCCTCATCGGTGAATCGCATCAGAACGGACGGCCGTGGAACTGCTTGAGTGCTGGCCGCAAGGATGTTTTCAGGAGAACACAATGCATCAGAGGCATCCGGCAACCCTAACGAGCAGCAGATGACAAAGTCCGACAGCTCTCCGTCCCCACCTCTTCAAATGTCTCCTTCCTTTACGTCAAGTCCGACCTCGAACATTGTCAACCGCATAGAGCTCTTCGCTGCCCGTTTACCAGAATACTATGTGGCCCCGTTCTGCGGGGCCAGTGCAGGTGTAGCGTCAGGAATTGTGACGTGCCCGCTCGATGTGATCAAGACCAAACTTCAGGCCCAAGGGGGGTTCCGGAGGAACGGGACCGCGGTCGAAACGACGCGATTATATCGAGGGATGCTAGGAACTGGAAGAATAATTTGGAGGGAAGATGGTATTCGAGGCCTTTACCAGGGCCTAGGGCCAATGCTTTTAGGGTACCTGCCTACCTGGGCCGTTTATCTGGCAGTCTACGATCGATCACGGGAGTACTTTTACGAGAGTACAGGTCAGCGCTAGTCACTTCACCCAACACTTGAGGTTATGCTAAATCTTTATTATAGGCAGCTGGTGGCTATCCAGAGGCTATGCTTCTATTACAGCGGGCGCTTGCTCTACGATTGCTACCAATCCCATATGGGTGATCAAGACGCGGCTGATGTCCCAGAGTTTAAAGTCCGACACTGAAGGATTTCGAGCTCCCTGGCAGTACAGCAGCACCTGGGATGCAGCCCGCAAAATGTATATGCACGAGGGTTTTCTCTCATTCTATTCCGGCCTTGCACCAGCTTTGCTAGGACTAACACACGTTGCCATACAATTTCCTCTCTACGAATACCTGAAAATGGCTTTCACCGGCTACAGCATTGGGGAACACCCGGATAATGGAAACTCACACTGGATCGGGATAGGTTGTGCAACATTTCTAAGCAAGATATGTGCCAGCACAGTGACCTACCCGCATGAAGTACTGCGGACCAGACTGCAAACGCAGCAAAAGGCACTACCCTCTTCTTCGGAGGGAGTAGCCTTCCGTGGCGGACTGGACCACCCTCGAGAGCGTGGCCGACCCCCAGGCGCGGCGTCATCAGATGGCATGGCCAATCGGCCTCGGTATGCCGGGATTATCCGAACATTCAGGACAATTCTGCAGGAAGAAGGGTGGCGTGCATTCTATTCTGGGATCGGGACGAATCTATTTCGAGCCATCCCCGCTGCCATGACTACCATGCTCACGTATGAGTATCTCCGGAAGCATATCGGGCACCTCAAGCACGAAGGAGAATTGAGGCTCCAGGCGGAGGAAGAAAAAGCGTCTGCAAGAGCCATTTAGCCGATTAGATTCTTGACATGCCTCCCCGATTCTGTAATCTACGAATTGCTGCTGCGGCCCTACACAGCCCAAGATTCTGGGCTTTTCCCTTGCCTCCTGAGCTAGTAGCTCGTGTCTTATTATCGACAGTCGACTCCATGAAGCGAGGTATGCCCCTCCAGTATGGATGGTTTCTTATGTCTCTGGGTAGAGCGATGGAGCTCCTACATGCCATGGTCTCTCTGGGTTTCAAAGACTTGTTTTCATGAGCGCCGTTCCATTACCCATAATCGTTTACATGCCTCGAGGTGTACATATTATACGAACTGTTCCTATTCGTATCCTAGAATTTACAGACACAGTTCAAACAAGATGCCCCGACCTAATAATGTATGGGCAGTGCGGGCTTATTTTAAAACCTGTTCTCCTGTGGCCGCCCAGTGGGAAGTTGGCGGTATCAGACAAAGAATACCACGTGACTCCCTATATCCACAGCCGAGGCAACGCCAGAAAATTTCACCCAAACCCAACACACCCGAAACACGCAAATATGATTCCGGGCAGTCATAGGCTGCCTCCGTCCAAAGTTGATGAGCTATTTGAGGTTGACAACAATTTCTCCCTTTTGTTCTATCACCTTTTCCAACCGCAGTCCAATTATGATTTTCCCACCTGGTCTGGCGTCAGATTTTCGATGACATGCGAAAAAAAAAAATGCTGGCATGAAAATTATGTGCACACAATATTGGAATATGTGGGAGGGCCAATTACTCGTATGGTTATATGCTTCACTCCTGTGAGACAAGTGCTCCCAGCGTGTCTTGGCTTGGTAATCGGGTCTTGAAGAGACCAGCTGCGATAATGATTTGATGTACAGCTCACCTCCCCAGGTCCTGCTACTTATGTCTCTCCGGAAAAATGCGAGGACCTTCAATTTAAAGGACGACTTTAAGTGCTCTTTCGTTGCTGTGGTTTGCCTGCACTATCCACTCTGGACACTGGATGGCGAGGCTGTATGCACCGAGGCTGGTGTCCTTCGAGAGCTTCGGACGCGCAGAAGGGGCTACCTCGGGTTAGAGGAACTGGGATGGATTCAATGGCCTGCTCCCATTCTCTCGCGGGCTTTACGCTTGTGCCTTTGTCAATCATCCTTCGCGAGTTCCACATCAGTGTTCTCCTACAGATAGTAAGGCTTCCCTCTATACCTGAACTTGCCTTGTACCCTTTCCCGTACCGTGAGAACCACTATGATGAATTTATACAAAAATGGTAGATCCAGTCCAAGACAAACTGGGCGTGATTATCTATACACTGAAAATTCTGATACCATCTCATGAATCCCCATGATTGTTTGCTTGACTTGTCCGCGTTTGCCTCGCTAATCGTCGAAAAGATCCTTTCTACTTTTAAACCTCTATAGACCAAGTATATAGTCTTCAACTCAGTAAACCAATCAGCCGGAATGCATAAACATCAGGGAAGCTGGTAGAAAATAACTAGAAGTAGCACCCAAACACCGTAGGCCAACCGAACGGAGAAAAGGGATAAAGAAAGACAATAATTGAAAGAAGAAGAGAGAATACAAACATCAAAATCAACCTGAACCACGCCCTCTCCCATCCCTCTCTTCCAAAACTCTCTGAACCCACTCATCCTGCCCCTGTCGCTGCATCTGCCTCTGCCTTCTCTGCACCGCCGTCTCCAGCGAAGCGGAACCAGGCTGGCCCTGGCCCTGAGATTGGGAATGAGCCTGAACTTGTGCCCCTCTCCGCGCAGAATTGATCGAGTAGATACAGTACGAGCATAGCACGATGGCCATCGTAAATGCTGCGATGGGGGCGTTTAGGGACTGATCGTGTCGTGTGGTTTGTTAGCTATGCAGCCGCAATCGCGGAAGGAAAGAGCAGGGGACAGGACGAGGATAAGGAAGGACGAGGCATGTTCGGTTCTACTTACGCCCGAAGAGCGGCCCAGGGCTTTCTTGGTCATTTTGTAGTCTACTTTTTCTGAGCCTGGGGCTTATTGATGGTATTATTATTGGTGGAGACAAGGAGCAGCTTGTGCTTGGGATGTTGGGAGGTGATGTTCGGGTTGCCCTTGCTGCCGGCAGCGCTAATCTATCTAATCGGAGAAGTCTATATTATGGATGCTCGACCACGACGGCTGATAATCAAAACAGTACTCTAATTGTTTTGATAAACGATGCTCGAAAGGCTCTATATACATTCTTCGAGGACAAATTCTATCGTCTAGGGGAAATAAATGGACCGACCAGAAATCCTCAGGAGCACACAGCGCCTGGGTGAGCAACAAGATACTAGGGAACGCCACGCCGTGATGCACAGCTATACCAAGGGACAATGATAATACAGAGATGGAATCTACGTAAGGAGGGGAATTCGTGATCAGCGTGGCGGACTACAGGAGTCCTAGCCGGCTCTTCAGCGACAGCACGGTCTCGTACACGGAGAGCTTCAGCTCAACGCGGAGAAATTTCGTCCAGGCGCAGAGAAAATGCCAGAAGTTGGATGGACGTAGCAGTCCGCCGCTCTCATGGATGGCCTCTATTTCTTCTTCGAAAACAGTGCGGGTCGCGTAGCGGGCAAGGATGAGGAACGTTCGCACGGGGCCCTGTCGAGTATGCAGATTCTCGTCAAGGCTGCGGGCTATAGTGGTGTAGAATTAGATTTAACTGAGGCACACATGATAGGAAGGAGCGCAGGGAACTTACTGAGATCATTTGTTTTGAGAATTAGAAGCATGATTCGCGGCACCTGGCCCAATAGCTCCACAAGCTGCTGCAACATGCCCTCGCCCAGAGCCCCAGATATGCTTTCCTTCTCGGCTGCTGTGCGGGCTGAAGCAATATCTTTCTTGGCCAGAACAGTATAGTCCCGTCCTGTGATCGCACTCGCGAACAGAGGGAACTGCTCATCTGTGACGCCAGCTACTTTGCGCGAGTACTCTCGCATGCGTACCTCGTCCGCTTCGATAACAGACAGCCAGAGTTTAGCATAGTTGCGGCGCGTTTCACGAGGGATATCACGGTATAATCCGTGATCGTAAAGGATGATATCGAAGTTGTGGCGGCTGCGGTCGGGGTTCTTGCGGATGGCGATATTCCCACCGTGCGGGTCACAATGCAATGGCGCGTTGTCGCCGAAAATCATCTCATTAAAGATATGAGCCAGCGCCGCTGAAACCTCGTCGCGGTCGATATGGTTGGAGTCTAGGAATTCTAGATCATCTGGTCGGTGACCCGACAAGAACTCCATTACAAGGATTCGTTTCTGCGCCGAAATGACTAAAGATCGTCAGAATATATGACACAACCTGTGAGAGAAGAAAGACGGTACCTTCGGGGATCACCAGCGGAGCGTCCGAATGTTGCCTGAAGTGTTCGCTGGCCCTGAGAGCGTTTTGCGCCTCCAACCGGAAATCTAGTTCTTGCGGTAGCGAAAGGTCCATCTCCTTCGAAAGCCACTCCAGGTCGTACTCTGGGAAGAAGCGCTTCAACATCGAAAATGTAAACCCCGTCAATGCCAGGTCCAGCGGCGCCCACTCTGCCAACGCTGGATGCTGCACCTTCACTGCGACCTTCTGACCAGTGTTCTTCAAAGTCCCGATATGTACTTGCGCTAGCGAAGCAGCACCGATGGGCGTCGGCTCAAACGACTCGAAAACTTCATTAATCCGCTTGCCAGTATCCGTGACAAACATTTCCTCGATAGACTCAATCGACGAGACCGGGCACTTGTCTTGTAAGGGGATAAAAGTCGTCGTCCATTCGAGCGGAAGGAGGTAACCCATGCTACTTAGATGCTGTCCTAGCTTGATGAAAATAGATCCGTTCTTCTCAAGCACCCGCAGGGTTCGTTCCGCACAACGCTTGTGACATGCGCGAATCGTCTCGCTTCGTTCCTCGGGGGACGCGGTCTCCTGCTTGAGGGTCACTCGGTAGCTGAACACCAAATCGCGTGAGTATGGTATCCACTAAATTCAGGATGTGCCTTCGCTTACTCATTGATACAAACTGCCAGCGTGCCAACAACTCTCCCCGTTCTCTCCGCTGCGCGGTAAAGATGCCTGGCATCACTGGAGAATGTTACGGCTCCGACCAGGACCACCCCTCCAATAACGCCATATTTAATCCATTTCTTCCCCGACTGGCCGGCTCCTGAGTGTCCTCCTTGGCCACCTGCAGCTTGTTGCGATGTGCTTGGTGCAGATTTGGTCGTAGACAGCGGTGCTTTGAAGTTGCGAGGCGGGAAAGCTGCGGTGTATGAGCCCGTGGAGATCGACGTACGTTGGCGGGAGGATGCGTGTGTAAGATTCCGCCTCGATAAAAAGCTCCTTGGAGCATACCTTGAGGTATATCGGGCGATAGGTGCCGGGTCAAGACCGAGAGCCCGTAGTGGGGTGCAGAGCGCCACCCTCATACCGTGCACGAACAATGCCGTATAGAGAGTGACCGCGAGTCGACAGCAAGAGAAATCCAGACGACGGGTTTCATCCGTACCACCAGACGGCCATTGGACAAATGACGGACGCGTTGAGGACGGATGGAAGGAGAGAACCTTGAATCTGGAGTCGATGGCAGAAGAGACAGAAAAATTGTTCCGTGGCCGTTGCGGCGCTGGCCGTGGCATTTTCGCGCCGGGACTCGCCGCGGCTGAGTGCCACCCATTCTTCGCATGTGCAACTAAAAAAGAGTTCTGCAGAGCGTGGACAAGTGGCTTGAATATAGGCACAAGCTGTCGCTGTATGTCATGACTGAGTATATTCTTTCTAAGAACGATTTTGGGCACAAGCTAAGACGTTGACTCCTGTCGCAAAGCCCTTATGAAGCAATAAAGAGACTACGATCTACATACACCCCCATCTATACCACGGATGCACCATATTCCATGCCTACTAGCCCTGTACAAATTGCTGAATTGCGAAACCCAAGGGAAAATAAATGCATAGAGAGAGAGATTAAGCAAACGCCCCCCCCCCGATGCGCCCATATTATGCATAAACTCGGGGTACTTGCGGTAGATTACCAAACCCTCGAACCTCCTTTGACAAAGGAAATATGTCAGAATATAGGTAGTTCGTTTTCAGGCCGGGTAGTTAGGGCCCGCTATCGCCTTCTTGCTGTGTCAACCGCCGACGCCGTGGGAGAATTGAGTGCCGCCGAGGTATAGAGCTCGGAGGCCGAGCGTCGGCTTCTGTCAACATTTCGACATGGGATAATCTGTTTGATACGCCGCGAGATATCCTACTCCTAGGTGTACCTGAACTCCCGTTGGCGCTGCCTGTAATGCTAGGGGCGACTCCGTCTCTGCTTCCAGGGCGGAGCGCTAGTGCAGAGCCGCTCAGCGCGGTTCGTGGGCGCCGTTGGGTCTCTCGACCATCGAGATACCCTTTTGATTGACTCTGTCTACTCATCTGAGGAGTGACAGGAGCCGATTGGTTGACAAGAAGACCAGGAGGTGTTGCAGTCGTGCTTCCCCGTCTCACGTTGGGTCTGCGCTTCCCCAAACCATACGCTTCACTCCGTTCGTTAAACTGGACGAGCTTCCCTGCCATGTCCCGAACGAGGATTGCCGGATCATGCTCTAAATCTCGAATCGCGTCTAAGAGTCCGTATCCGGCGAGGAGCCCACTCTGATCCTCGCTGGAATCGCAAATGCTAGATATAATGCGAAGAAGATTCAAACGTACGGCGGCCTTGTTGTGATGGAGTTTCTGTCCCAGCCTGCTGAAGAGATCTGGGCGCGCGAGGGTGGAGGCGATGGGAGGGCTAAGCCTCAGAAGCTTCTGGAGCGGCTCAAGGAGATTTTCGAACGCGTTTGCCTTGGATAACGTCAAACACCTAATTATTGCATCCGTGAATGATGGCTGATCGTAACGATTCACTAATAGATGCTCCTCCACCTTCGCTGTCTCTTCCTGAAGCCTGTCGTACCGCATTAGCCCATGGACTATGATAATTAGTATTATCACAACTTACCATATAAAAATAGCATCCAGAGCTGTTACCTGCCAGTATGGATCAGAAAGCAGTGAAATGTAGAATGCAAGGCCCTTGTTACGCCACAACTCCCGGCGGCCGACTTTACCAGAATGCGCCATATCGCATAGGATCGGTAAGGCAAACTCTTTTAGTGGACGCTCCGTCTTTACAATCTTTTGTAGCAACGGCACAATCCCGTTCAGAGCAGCGTCCTCTTGGCGCGATTTGTTGAGGCGACACATATTATAGATCGTATTCAGGATCTGGTTAGAAACCTCTCGGAAATGTGGGCGCTTGATTGTCGATCGTAAGAGGTCGGTAAGTACGTCAATCGCGTTTGAATTCTGAAGAGAATCTAGCGTCGTAGATAACATGGACAAGTTCTTGATAAATTTGAGCATGGTTATCTGATGAGCCGGGGTCATACGTTTCAACTCTTTCAGCACTCCTGGGGCATAGTCAGTATAAGCAAGGCAGATTCCTGGCGCCACAGGGTTGCATACTGTGTAGAACTGTCCGTTCGGCAACCATCTCCTTAACGTGGTTCTCGGCCTGCGAGAAAATGAAAAAGATATTTGCAATGCGGCCTTCCACTATCTCGGCCAACTCCCCTTGCTCATCCAATACGCGGCTCAAAACGAGGGACAGCGGATCCAGAACAGAACTTCGGGACAGAATCCTGCAAAAATCATTCTTAGGCGTTGAGCCCTACTTCCTTGTCAGTATTTCGTCTCCATACGGTAGATATTGAAACCCCACTTGTAGTTCAAAAACACTCCAGATACCATTCACTCCAACCAGAACGAGATCCCGCTCATCTTCATAGTCGTCCTCCAAGAACTCAACGAGAACATTCAAACCGCCAGCACTGACAAACATCTGGAGAGTAAGAGTCGATGTCTGATACATCTGCTGTACGAAAGCTGCCGCTTCAAGTCTAATCTCTCGCGGATACTTCTTTGCGGCAAACTCGTTGATGATGGGGATACCCCCAACGAAGCAAAGGTTCTCCTGCAGTTCGTAATCGTCGTAGATAATCGCGTTCACGACTCTTAGGAGGCAGAGGGTAATATCACGTCGACGGCATAGATCTAGTATTTCCAGTATTGGCAGCATCCCGTGAGAGCCAACGATGATGTTCTTCGTTTCTGGGAAATCGCAGAATACAGCTAATAGCTGTTCAGATATCTCTCCAAGTGTGTCTTCGTCTTGCGATGTTTTCAGAGAACCAACAAGTCCCTCCACTTGGTTTCGGAGTCGGGCATGCTTGTCGCGCGCAATGTTGGCTTCGAGATCTGTCTCATCGAGTCCTTCCTCAAGTTGTGCAAACGGATCGTCCTCGTCATCCTGGTCTCCCAGCCAAGAGTTGTTTGACAGCTTCGAATTCAGCATCAAGGTGCTCTTATCTGAGCTTGCGTCGCTTTCGGTCTGATCTAGTGTAACCGCATCCACACCCAAAATGTCGGAAAAGTCTTCATCGGTTTCATTCTCGGCAAATTGTTGGATTTCGACGGCCCCACGATACCGCTTGACGGAAATTTGTCGCCGCAGCGGGGACTGCTGCTCTTCTTGCTCAGATGAGCTTTGATACCGGACGACTTCCCTTGACTCTGCTGATTCTAGCGAATCCGCACTTTCATCAACTTCCTATTACAAGTTAGTAGAACGATCCGCTCCATCCTGCAAGGTTGTATTTACTTGGAAAGCACTGAGTTTGCGGTCAAGGACGTCTCCATTTGCGATGATAAGGTCGGAGTAATCTTCAATTGAATTCTCCTTATAAAACAAGGGTGGGCGCTGTTGTCGTATCGGTGATGATGAGGTGGTTAGCATTTGCGCACCGTGAGCTGGGTTAATGGAAGTCTTTATAGGGGGACCACGCTTCATATGTGGGCCATGTGATATGTTCTGATGCTGAGAGCTTGAGCCTTCCTGCTGTGATGGGGAAGGTCGAATCGTTCTCAAAGGATCTGATTCTCCGGCCTGCAGAGATTTCCCAAATGGGTCATCAAATTCCTCAAAGCTATCGTCAGATTTCAAAACCGTTCCATCAAGAGAGGCAAACGCCTTCAACTTCTCGGAGGAAAGCATTCCTCCAAAGTTGTCGTGGGGTCGCAGGTGAGGCAGCTGTAGCGCACTCGGGGAGATAGCCGTAGCAAAGTCATTGTCCCAGTTGTCTTCTTCTGAGGAGATAGGAGACCGGTATCTTTCTGCTACGTGCCTGGAAACCAGACTTGGAAGTGAATCTTTCGTCGGAGTGTATCGCGCTTGTCCCACGTCGAGCCGCAGGGACGGTGGATTTTGACTGTCATTTCTAGTTGCTTTCCTGAGGGCGCTTGATTCGGGCGAACGAAGGGCCTCGTTCCATTCTTGGACACTTCTCACGGCCTCTTCGTACTCGGTCGACTTCTTGGGCACTACCGAATCAGATCTGCGAGCATTGACTATCCATGGATGTTTGAGGAGCTTTCGTGCGGACACCCGAAGGTTAGGGTCTTTCTGGAAACACTGCGTCAGAAAGTCTTTGACAGCCTGGATAGCTATTAGTCAAGAATTGAAAAATAGGCTGGATGTGACAAGACTCACCGGAGAAGCGCCTTGTGGAAGAGGAGGGTGATCGTCATTGACAATCCGGAAAAGAGCTGGCATGGGCTGTAGGTTATAATACGGAGGCTTTCCTTCGAGCAACTCAATGACGGTACATCCGAGACTCCATATGTCGGACGCTGTTGTTGCACCTGATAGTTCAATGACCTCCGGGGCCATCCAGTATGGAGTACCTACCACACTTGACTCGCTCAGACCAGTAGTTCGGCTCGCAACACCGAAGTCTGCGAGTTTGACAAGGCCCTCCTTCGTCGTCAGAATATTTGCGCCTTTGATGTCCCTGTGTATGACACCTTGGTCGTGCAGGTAAAGAAGACCGTGAAGAACCTGAGACATATACACTCCCACTAGTGTCTCGGGAAAGCGGCCAAAGTTTTTGGCAATAGAATGTAAAGAGCCATTCTCACAGTATCTGAATCGTTAGCTGCTATATAACCCCTGCCTCCTTGACCAAGGGCAAACATACTCAAGAATGATGTTGAGAGTTTCGGCCGACTTCACAAACCCATGGTACTTCACAATGTTTGGGTGCTATGGTTCATCGTGTCAGCGATTAGCGCATGGACAGAGGTCATGCTTCAAGGAGCAGAGTATCATACATCCAAGTTCTTCAGGAGGTCAATCTCTAGCTGTCGCATGTACAGTTAGTTGGTAGAACCGACCGCAGCAAGGGCATTTGTACCATGATAACTCGCAACTCGCTCTTTGGAAGATCTGCAAGCATGATTTGTTTCACGGCAACAGTTTCGCCCGTATTCCAGTTGAGGGCCCGGTATACCGACCCAAAAGCACCCCGGCCCAAGCAGTCTCCAAGTTGCTTCAAGGACCATCGTCAGTCCCGACCATACAGCACGATAAAGCGGAGGCCGCAACATACGTAGTCCTTGAGTTCCGCAACATCCTTCGCCGAAGTCTTTCCCATGCGGTCATCCTTTGCCCTTTCTTCTCGTTTTGAGGGGCTAGAGCCGAGTCTCGTGAGCCTTGATCTGGCGGGTGTGCCAGGCGCTCTGGGGGTCGGAGGCCCCTCGGGGCCCTCGTTGGACCGAGACACCATCGCCGGTCAGAACCCAGATGAATCTCTATAAACTGGGCTCGGTACTATGGGGTCTGCTGGCCTTGGTTTGTGCAATCGTGAATGCGGGATGAAGGTGTGAGGAAAAGGCAGGCGCCGGGGAATCAATCGGATCGCTCATATCAGCACATTCGCTATGTAGGAGAGTATATAGTCAGTAACGCTGGAAACAGAGTAACCATAAGACGGAGAGTTGAAGAAAAAAAAAATTACGCAGGATATTCAAATAATAATTCTCACGGAGAAAGGACATACCGGAGGAATCCTTGGTCTCCCACTCAAAAAGCCGCGCTCAGAAAACGCAACAGGGCACATGAGATAAGCTCTTTGGATTCAGCTAGGACTCTGGGTTTTCAGCGAGTTAACAAGGAGCAGGGACAATAAATAAGCAGGAAACAATCTTGATCCCTGGTGTTGTTCCTGCTGAGCTGAATTCAGGGAAATTATTAGCGGATGTTTTGAACTCCCCCCTTCTCCACAGGCCGCCACCATTTGAAGCATGACGCACCTGCTTGTGTGTCTCCGATCAGCCTTCCCAGTGTCATGGTACCTTTTCGAGAACCCCGATATCGTTCAACACTTCTATTGGAGATATCGAGCCCCTTATACAGTATGACAATCATGTATTAGGTACATAAAGTATGTTTATACATTCGCGGAAGATTAGATTCTTCTGTGAGCGTCTAGTATTTCGGACAGGGCCCTGCGTAAGCTCCGGCCTCCGCTAGTCTTTCATCATGATTCAGCTCGCGACTGTGGGGTACTCCTGCTGTGTTTCATGATCTTGTTTCTCTGAGAAGACGTAAAACGTCCGAGACGAGATAGAGGCTCCCTGCAATGACTAGGGGGCTGCCGTTCGCCTTGCTACAGGCCCATTCGATAGCGCCACGAGTGTCTTTTCCAAACGACTGGACCTCTCCAATGCCTTGAATGTCCAACACACACGAGGAAAGCTCTTCGGGGTTGGCAGCCTTGACCCAAGGCATCCCATCAACAGGGCCAAAGCTTGTGGTCGCAACGTCATCACTGGGTTTAATAATTGGGTGGAATAACGAACGAATATCCTTCCCATGCGATGCTGCGATAACCCAGGTGACCTTCTTCCCCGGCGTGCGCAGTTTTCGATCCACGTATTCTCCAAGAACCTCAGCTGACTGGGCATTGTGCGCACCATCCAGTAGAACGGGCTCGTTGCGCGTAGCCAGCGGCGCTAGAGCGATTCTCTGTAAACGTCCTGGCCATTCTACTGAAGACAGGTGTGGGATTAAGTTGTTGGTATCGAGATTCGGGCGAAGCTGTGGTAAGGCAGCTTGAAGAGCAGCAGCGGCACATGAGATATTCGCCTTCTGATGGGTTTGCAAGTCAAGTTGTTCGAACAGACTGACAAGTGAAGGCAATTGCCGATCTGGTGTATCTGGATAGACAAGATGCGCTTTCAGATCAAGCTCCCTGGCATGGTCTTGGACGACTTCTATCGCGCTTGGGTAGTTGGTGCCATCGATGACACAGGTGACCCCAGTTTTCAATATCCCGGCCTTCTCTCGAGCAATCTGCTCAATTGTGTTCCCTAGGAAAGCTTGGTGGTCCAGGCCAATCTTCGAAATCACCGACACCAGGACGTTGTTCAGGATATTGGTAGCATCTAGGCGGCCCCCCATGCCAACCTCGACTACGCCGACCTCGACCTGTTCATGATTGAATATCTCAAATGCCGTTGCAGTTAATAGCTCGAACTCGCTTGCTCCAATGCCTAACGTTTGGTCTCGGAGCTTGACCCTCGCTTCGATCTGTTTAAAGAGAGATTCCTGGACAACTCTCTCGTCGATAGTGATACAATCCCAGCGATCTATCAAGTGAGGAGAGGTGAAGCGACCGCAGCGTATCCCTCCAGACGCGAGAAGATGCGACAGATAAGCGCTGATTGAACCTTTGCCATTCGTACCCGCGATGTGAATTGCCTTCCAGGGAAGAGGGGTCTGTTGAAGGAGACTGGATATCCGGCTAAGGCCGAGCTCAATCATTCCTCTACTGTTAAATGTTAGGTAAGCATTCAAATCAAGTCTTCATGATCAGCAAGAAGAAGATAGTGGTTGACGATGCCGAGCTGGAGTTGTTGTCGGTTGACTCAGTTTTCTTCATTCTGTCAGCTGCGGGCCGCAGAAGTTAACTAACCGAGGGAGCCCTGGAGCCAAGGCGAGCCGGCCTTAGGCTTATCGGAAGCCAACGCGATAAGGATCTATGCCTGAGGTGTCGGCGGATTCCCCAGCTTCCCATCAAATGTTCATTCTTTGAACTGGCGGGCGTCTTCCCAAGACTCTGCGGAATTTTCAGTTCCCTTAGCGCAAGCAAAGTGCCGAGGATGCTGCAGGTGGACGGCTGTCTGAGCTGAACTGGACGGATCCACTCCCGAGGTCGGTTGCGCTACATCCCAGCCCTGTCCGAGCGCGACAGCAAGGAGGTCAAGCTGCCTCAGGCTGCGCCCTCCGCTTTTTCCTTTCGAAGCAAAATCAAATCTTGCCCTGCCGTTTCTCCATCAACACAGGTTCACTGCCATCCCCCACCGCCATCGTCGCGTCGAACATTCTACCCTTCACATTCACCTCCGTATGGTCTCAGAATCGGCGCCTGTTTACGTGGATTCGTTTTGCTTTGCCTGAGCGAAAATTTTCGCAAGTTCTTCGCAGTCATGGGTATCCCGTGAGTTTGTCGCTGGTTTCCCCTTTGTTCGAGCCACCGAGATTCAGCGCGCTTCGCAGCTCCTTGTCGTGCACCCGGAACAACCGTCCTGACTGATGCTCTGCAGTATGTACCGTGAGCCCTCCTCGACGGAGGCCACTAAAAACAATACGGTCAAGGACCCCAGTGCGGTCGCTCGCTCTGCGATTCGCCGCCAGGCCACTATCCGCCGACCCTCGCGACACCGCGGTTCTGCGTTGCGCAGCGCGACATTGCGCTCACCGTTCCCTCCTCCACTGGCAGACGAGCTTGAGCGTGAGACGAATGGGTTGCCGCGCCATTCACACTCCCCTGGCGCAATTGCGACCCCAAACAATGAACCGTTCGACCTTAACAGCAGCTTATCTGACAGAAGCCGCCACGAAGCCGGGCTGCGAATCCTCAGTGATGCACTCCGCCATAGCCGCCCAGGGCAACGGTTGCGAATTCCGCGAAACTCAACACTGCCCGACTTGCACTCTCACACTGCGTCGACGGGTGACGCAAGCAGCCGAACGGAACACCAGGAGCATCTCCCGTTCACTCCGCGATTTGCTCCTGCCATCGCATACCATAGGTCATCGACACCACTCGCGGCGCCCGACTTCCTTCGTTTGTCGTCTATGCCGCGGCATGACGCTCCCGGGGAAGACGTTCAGCCGGGATCATTTCTACCCTTATTGCGGCGGGTTGGCCAACGCTCTATAAACGATGCGAGTTTACCACCCCGTGAACCACTCATCGACGGCCTGGGCGATCGTCAAAGGAGCGTGGACCTGGAAGATGACCATGCAAATGATGCCTGGGAGACTCTTCTGACCACTATAACGCCAGATGCCAACCTCCCCAGTGCTGATTCTTCCTTTAACTCCGCATCCACCTCCGGAACGGATGTCTCGCGCAATGGGACATCGAGAAGCTCTGCGACCTCCCTCGAATCCCTTCAAACCCCCTTCCACCCGACGGTTCCAACAGTGCAAATGACCCTTGGTCCCTATCCGGAATACTCGAATCCTTGTGATTATCCGAGTTCGACTGATTCCGATACCGAGTCAGATGGTGAAATTACTCAACAATCCCTATTCCGGCGTTATCGCCGGCGGATGCGGCAGGTCGAGTCCATGAGACGCTCGCACAATCTGCAATCTCTGCAGACGGCCATGAACCCTCCTCCTTCTATCCCCACAATCTCTTTTGCGTTCTCGGACTCCTCGGGAGAGCCAGATTTACACCATATGCAGGCCATCTTGGATCGACTTGCTCGCCGGGAAGATATCCCCGATGACTGGTGGGCGGCAGCTGGACTGTCCCGCACCATTGGCCAAAGAGCAGGCACAAACGATGACCTGAACAGCGCTCACGGTTCAGCTGGCCCCGCCAGGCAGATGTGAATTGTCTTTTTTTGCTTCTCTTACCATGTTTTAAGTATTCTGTTATATTTTCTTTCCGGGTTCGGTGAGGACGAGCTTCAAGATGTGTGGATTTTTAGCGGGAAAGATATCATTCTGGCGTTCTGTGGCGTTTGATCCGTCAAGTCTTCCATGAGACCATGGGGCAAATGTTCGGTTTTATTGTATTCATACTTTTATGACTTCTCGTATCTTGAGTTCATGTTCGATATATGGACAAACTGTGAGAGTACTATCGGAATACATGAAAGAAGCCATTTGAGGAACAAGCCCTGGGGACGTCGGGAAATCGCACCCAACTCCGGGATACTATCTGTAAGCTGAGGAGATTGTCTCGATGGCCGTCATGGGGACTTTTGAAATCCTTCGGGTCGACCCCGTCGCAGACACCTGGAGGTCCTCGTAGCTCTGTCCCAACTGCTCGGTTGCCGATACTGGGAATCGGACCTCTCTGGCACCAAGGGCTGCCGCAGAGAAAATTCCCATACAATTAACGAAGAGCTGTTATATCCAGAAGTTTGAGACATCTCCGTCCAAGTTCAACTTGACTGTGGAAGGCGCTGCTTGAGATGAGGAGACGAGGCGCTTTGAGTCTTTCTACGGAGCTCATCGCTCCAGGCCCCGTCACGAACCCCACTCTGACGACAAGCCCCGCCTTCCGCGATTATTTATTAGGATAGCTTCTATCAGCGCTGGGATATGGCAAGGTGTTGTGGGTGATATGATTTATTTATTGGGATTGGACTCTGTCGCCATATACTACCGCCCCATCGTCCTGCATAGCTGAATAATAGCTGGCTAATAACTGGAAATCTCTTTCGCTGAACTCATACCTATACACTCCTCATCATCTGTTCCTCTCGAATATTTCCACATAGCCATGGAATCACAAGTATCCAGACTCGTTGATAAGGTCTGGGGTAAGACCCATGCACTTTCACCTCCGGCAGAACTGAGCGTAGTCGCTAACATGACACCAACAGACATATTCCAGAGAACGGCAGAAGATGCCCGCTTGATGATCGCAGTCAGCGGGATTCCTGGCTCGGGAAAGACGGAGCTTGCCATGATAATGGCCAGGCGTATTAACGAAATATACGCCGGGCAAAACGAAGGCCTGATTGCCTCCGTTATCCCTATGGATGGGTACCACCTCACACGGGCACAGCTTGCTGAAATGCCTGATCCCGAATATGCTGCCGCACGAAGAGGCGCGGCTTTTACGTTTGATGGAGAGAAGTTCTTGGAATTAGTGCGCGCTTTGCGTGAGCCATTGACGCCAACATCGCAAACATTATATGCCCCGAGCTTCGACCACGCAGTCAAGGACCCTGTGGAGAATGATGTTCCCATTGCACCCACAAGGCGGGTGATTTTCTTCGAGGGGAACTATCTAAGCTTAAACAAGGAGCCCTGGAGCTCAGCGGCGAAACTGATGGATGAGCTTTGGTTCGTTGATGTTGATTTTGATGTTGCACGGCAAAGGTTGATTAAGCGACATGTTAAGGCGGGCATCGCGAAGGATGAGGCTGAAGCTGAGAAGCGAGCAAATGAGAATGACTTGGTAAATGGTCGAGAGATCGTGGATGAAAGACTGGAAGTACAGGAGATAATTCATAGTTCTTATGACCCTGAGTGGGAGTACTAACTGGTGCGAAGCTTTAATTATGGGCTCGAAGATGAAATATGTTTTCTTGGTAAGACGCTCTCCGCAGCCTCTTCAGTCCTCACACCTCGGCTGTCTCTTTGATCTTCCATCCAAAGGTTATGAGAGCTGAGAACCCTGTTTTTTTCAACTCTGAGCAGACCCATATAGTTAAGCGACCTTCTGGACAGACGGGTCGAGCTTGAAATCTCGCTATATAACTATAATAATCATAACGACGGCCAGACGAAATTTCGTTGACGCTAGATCTAATCCAAATTTGCTCTGAAAAGTCCTGTTATCAATGTTATGTCGCCCGCGCTGGTGGTGAGCGATGTTTTGTAAATAATTTGAAGAGGCATTCCTCTTCTTGAGTGAAGGCACTTGGGAAGGCTTGTGTAATTCAACAAGTAGATCTGTAGTATCCATTAGACTGCCACTACTCCAGTGACTCCAAATTCTTTGGTATGGATCTGTGTTCCAGTTTCTTGTTGCAGGAACCCTTCAAGTCGCATGAGAAACGTTGGTCAAGATGAAACGCGGGCCGGGAGTCAGGGACGAGCGATCGGCAGGTCCACTACCTCATTGGGTGAAACAACCTTGGCTGGGGGCGGCGTCTCCTTGTTCCTCCGTCTTTCTCAATCCAACATTCGTTTCTTGTTCAAGATCTCATCTTCAACTCTTTCGTTGTTGACTGTCGCTCTTTCTGCAGGGCAACTCCTTTCCTTAAAATATTCCACGGTCTTTACCAGAATCATCCTAGTCGCTCTTTCACTCCAACCACTACTTGCCGCGTGCCCCATTGCTTCCCCTGAACCCATCCGATCCCAACTCCGGTTCCGATTATTGCGTCCCAAACGCCAGTATGCTCTTCGCGAAGTCTACTCTCGTTGTCGCTCTTTTCGCTCTTAGCAACGTTGCTACTGCTAGCACTCCTGCTTGTCTGCTCCAAGTTGTGGGGTAGGTTCAATGTTATTCTTAAGTTGGGACGAGTGAAAAGAGTCATTTGCTAAGGATATCTCTCAAACAGTCCCGAGAATCCCGGCGACCTGAAGGGAATTTGCAAGACGAATGGCGACGATATTCAGTCCTCTCTTAGGGATGCCTGCGGAGATGACGCACAGGAAGCCCTGAAATTCTACTCCAGTGTTTGCAAAGACGCTGGTTTCAATGTTGGTTCGTCTGCCCTTCCAGGATAGAGAAGGCTCGGTTCCTAACTAACCCCGTATAAATAGACATCTCTACACCGACAACATCTTCCTCCTCCTCCCCCTCTTCCTCCGCCACTTCATCTTCTGACTCTGGGACCTCGACTGACAACCCAAGCTCGACTGACTCAGAGTCGGCTTCGAACACCGACAGCAGCGAAGATCCCTCCGAAACCAACGGCGCCTCTTCTGACAAGCAAGTCTCTGCCGCTGCATTCGCGGCCGTTGTTTTCCTTGGATTCGCGGCTACGCTTTAAGGACGCCTTGAAGACGGTGTACAATATTTGGTTCTGGACAATTATTCTCGGAAATGCATTTAGTGTGGCTTCTCTGCAGTTCGTATGTGTCGGTATATTAGGCATGTCACATATTGGGATAACATTATCCCCTGGACAAGGGGAGACTATCAAATACCTCGTTTGAAATTACATCTAACCTTCAAAATTCCACACACCCGGGGACGTGGGGGGGTAACAACGAAATCATCAGTAGCCATAGGAATTTGAGTACCGGGTGCTCATGAGGTGCTCGTTTATGAGTAATCCATCTTGTTGCTGTGACTGCCAATATAGATCACATGACCCCGTCACCTAGCGCGTTTTTGACCGCCAAGGGACAAGGTCTGCAGGGCAACCGATTAAGTCCAAACACGAAAAGTCGCGTTGATTATTCACCTGGAACGCGTGAATCGGAGTCGATATCTCCCTTCGCTCGGCCCCTCCAGTCTCTTTTTTCCTCTCATCCTCTTCAGCCCTGCTCGAGCACACGCGTGTACCCCCCCAGCGACAGTCCACTCTCTTCTCATTGTTCTAAACCTATTCAAGTCCCTTTATTAATCTGAATACCATCATACCCTGCTTGTCTTTGCGAGCTTCTTCATTTCACATACTCACCGGGCCACGTCCCCGCTGTCCTGCAAGATGTTTGTCTACAAGAGAGGTACGTCTAAATTGAACCAGCATTCCGAAGCTTCTAGCCGTCTCCGGCTTGGTTTAAACGCGTTCTCGCAAGTTCCCCTTCAGGGTCAACCACGTTGCCTATCCCCCTCTGGGCTCTGTTAACACGGTTATCATCACATAGATGGACGCAAAGAACGCGTCCAGTTCGACAAGATCACGGCTCGTGTGTCAAGGCTGTGCTATGGCCTTGATCCTGAGCATGTCGATGCCGCTGCTATCACTCAGAAGGTCATTTCCGGTGTCTACCAAGGCGTCACAACAGTTGAGCTTGACAACCTGGTATGGTCACTGAACGCGTCGTATGAATTATCTCAATGCTGATATTTTCCTACAAAGGCTGCTGAGACTGCGGCCTACATGACAGTCACCCACCCAGACTATGCTATCCTTGCCGCTCGTATCGCTGTGTCGAACCTTCACAAGCAAACGAAGAAACAATTTTCCCTCGTCATCTCGGATCTCTACCATTATGTCAATCCCAAGAATAAAAAGCCTGCTCCTATGATATCGAAAGAAACGTACGAAATTGTGTTGAAATATGCCGACGAGCTCAACTCAGCCATCGTATATGACCGAGATTTCAATTACAACTTCTTCGGCTTCAAGACCCTCGAGCGATCATACCTTCTACGTCTGAATGGAAAGGTTGCCGAGCGTCCTCAGCACTTGCTCATGCGTGTTGCCGTTGGGATACACGGAAATGATATTGAGAGAGCTATTGAGACGTATAACTTGATGTCCCAAAAATTCTTCACACATGCCTCTCCGACCCTATTCAACGCGGGTACTCCCCAGCCCCAGCTGGCCTCTTGCTTCTTGGTCGACATGAAGGAGGATAGTATTGAGGGTATTTATGACACGTTGAAGACATGTGCTATGATTTCCAAGACTGCTGGTGGTATCGGTCTTAACGTCCACCGGATCCGTGCCACCGGTTCTTACATCAGTGGTACCAATGGATCGTCCAACGGTATCCTTCCCATGCTTCGGGTGTTCAACAACACGGCCAGATACGTCGACCAGGGAGGAAACAAGCGCCCGGGGGCCTTTGCGATCTATCTAGAGCCCTGGCACGCTGATGTTTTCGAATTCTTGGATCTCCGCAAGAATCACGGGAAGGAGGAAGTGAGAGCTCGCGATTTGTTCTACGCTCTCTGGACACCGGATTTGTTCATGAAGCGTGTCGAGGCGAACGGGGATTGGACTCTCTTCTGCCCTAACGAGGCCCCTGGTTTGGCGGATGTCTATGGAGACGAGTTCGAGGCTCTCTATGAGGAGTGAGTAGTTTTTTTTTTTACATTGGACCTTTGCACGCGCTGATAAGATGATAGGTACGAGAAGGAAGGTCGGGGCCGCCGAACTGTCAAGGCTCAGAAGCTATGGTATGCCATTTTGGAGGCTCAGACCGAGACTGGCAACCCCTTCATGCTCTACAAGGATGCTTGCAACAGGAAGAGCAACCAGAAGAACCTGGGAACCATCCGTAGCTCCAACCTTTGCACAGAAATCATTGAGTATAGCGCCCCTGACGAGGTCGCTGTTTGCAATCTGGCCTCTCTCGCTCTCCCTACCTTCGTTGACGCAGCCCGTGGCGAATACGACTTCGGAAAGCTGCATGAAGTTGTGCAGGTTCTAGTTCGCAACCTGAACAAGATTATTGACATCAACTACTACCCGGTGCCTGAGGCCAAGAAGAGCAATCTCCGCCACCGTCCGATTGCCCTCGGTGTCAACGGATTGGCTGACGCATTCCTTGCCTTGCGTTTGCCATTCGATTCTGCCGAGGCTAAGCAGCTGAACATTCAAATCTTCGAGACCATCTACCACGGTGCATTGACCGCATCTTCTGACTTAGCCAAGGAGAATGGCCCTTATGTGACTTACGAGGGCTCTCCTGTTTCTCAAGGTATCCTGCAGTATGACATGTGGGATCGCACCCCCACCGATTTGTGGGACTGGGATTCCCTCAAGGCCAAGATTGCGCAGACTGGCGTCCGCAACAGTCTTCTTGTTGCGCCCATGCCCACAGCAAGCACCAGCCAGATCTTGGGCTTCAACGAGTGCTTTGAACCTTACACCTCCAACATCTACTCTCGCCGTGTCCTTGCTGGCGAATTCCAAGTTGTCAACCCTTGGCTGCTCAAGGATCTTGTCGACCTTGGCCTCTGGTCCGATAACATGAAGAACCGCATCATTGCTGACGGTGGTTCGGTGCAAAACATCCCTAACATTCCCGACGACATCAAGGCTCTTTATAAGACTGTATGGGAGATTTCCCAGCGACGAATCCTCGAGATGGCCGCGGACCGTGGTGCATACATTGACCAGTCTCAGTCCCTTAACATCCATCTCAAGGAGCCCACAATGGGCAAGATTACTAGCATGCACTTTGCTGGCTGGAAGATGGGCTTGAAGACCGGCATGTACTATCTTCGTACGATGGCAGCCTCCGCTCCCATCCAGTTCACCGTCGACCAGGAGCAACTGAAGGTTGAGGATACGAATGTCGCCAGGATTAGTAAGAAGAGGGCTACTGGCATTGCAGCCAGTACCTATTCAGCGGTTCCCCGTGCGCCCATTGAGCAAGTGAATGGAAACAACGAGAATGTCACGAACAGAATCTCTCGCGAAGCCGAGATCAACGGTGATTCTCAGGGTGAGGTCGAGGAGAAGAAGGAAGACGTTCCCAGCGAGTCCGACATCTACTCGCAGAAGGTCCTCCAATGCAGCATCGAGAACAAGGAGGCCTGCCTTATGTGCCAAGGTTGATTCATTGTCCTCGGTGTTGGAAGATAATTCCCTTTAGTAATGGGTTCTTTTGTATTTATATCATGAGCTGATGGATATTATGTTTTTGTGTTTTCTTTGTGCTATGACCTTGATGCAGATTGATATTTGTTTTGTGCGAGGCATATTCCTAATTGTCTGAAAAAACCTCCCGAACGTGTTCTTATGTCTGATGCTTCACGGCGATTTACATACTCTATGTTGAAGATTCGAAATCGAACACGTTCATTCATATTCCAATCTGGGCCGTCCAAAGTCAGGAGTGTGAAGGAACTCCCTTGGTACTCCGTACTACTGGCAGTCCACTGGCAAGTCTGCAGTGGTCGGCCCGCACTCAGGCCTCTGAATGAGCAGGAGGGCCTGATTGGTTGATTGTTTATGAGTGTGGAAATGAGCTCAGGAAGGAGAAACTCGTGTTCCGAATCCATTCCAGGCCTTGTGGCCCAAGGTAATGGTGTTCATGCAAGAGGGTATGACAGATGACGTCTACAGACCAGTATTGCACTGAGCTGAAACAGATTTCCAGTCTGAGCTTGAATGATGCCAATCCTGACCTGATTGAAAAAGGTGTTCTTC
Organism: Aspergillus lucknowensis; assembly: GCF_044049455.1. Classification (NCBI taxonomy): domain Eukaryota; kingdom Fungi; phylum Ascomycota; class Eurotiomycetes; order Eurotiales; family Aspergillaceae; genus Aspergillus; species Aspergillus lucknowensis. Next base: position 26,657 of record NW_027263560.1, on the reverse strand, counting down.
AATTGAACTCTGGACTGGTTTCTCTTTATCAGATGGACTTCGATTCGACAAGAATCATGGACTGGTAAGACATGTCAGCCTCGAAGACCAGTCAAGGGAAAACATGCCCACAATAATGGGCCGATGGACGCCTGAAACGGCATGGAATCAAGGATTCAGCCCACCAGCCAAGTGGCGCAATTCTGGCCAGACCAGCACAATGAGACAGCCAAACACAGGACGAATCGCACGATGGCTGGTGGGCAGGAGGCGAGTGAGCCCACGTCAGAGCCAGACTGAGGCCAAGGTTGTGGCTTCAGGCACCGAGTTTGGGAGATGCTGATCCCCCTGGCGGTGCCAAATTTACCAGTGAATCGCAAAGTGGAAAAGGAGACCAAAGCCGCTAACAAACCTTGACCATCCGATGAGGATCCAGACCCTCAACGGAACCAGTCAGATTGTAGCCTTTGGGCTCTTCCGTGCTCTCCGACTTAGGTTCCTGCTTCGCTGTCCAGGCGGTTTGGGTGTGTTGGACAGGTCAGAAGATGAGATGGCATCTGGTGATTTCGCGAGTGTGCGTCCAGGAGAGGGACAGCAGGTGGATCAATTGCGACGAACCATGGGAGGACGAGCGTTGGAAATCAAACGGCGGCTTTGGGTGGTTGTTTGTGGTGTGGGACTGGGGCAGTTCGTGTTCAATTGGACCGTTCAGCTTCTTTGTTTTTTTGACCGCTCGCAGAGCATCGAATAAATACCGCTGCAGCCCATCGTGCGCCCATCCAGGCGGTCCCTGTCTCTCTTCTGCTCTCGTTCTCTCCTTCCCCCAATCCTCTTGTTTGACCAGCGCCCTCCACTCTCTTTCTGCATTTCTGCAGCTTTCGCTCCTTCAGACACTCCGTCGTCCACGTTGTTCTACGGTCTGCTGTGCAGTCGTCCATCAACACTCCGTTCCTTGAATCTGGACCTTGGCGCTTGTCTCTCCTTGCTCCCGTCTTTGAACATTGAACATTCGCAAAGCAACATATCGCGACTACCATGGCCCCCATCGCCAAATCTCTCGCCATCGCTGCCACTGCTTTCACGGCTCTGGGTGCTGCTGCCCCTGGCCATAACCATGGCCACAACCACAACCACAAGCGCGATGAGGTGATCGTCTGGAAGACCGTGACCACCGTCGTCTGGACCACGGTCGATGTCACTACCACCGTCTACCCCGGCGACGAGGCTCCTCCTAGCACCATCATCGAAGAGACCGTGAACCATGCCACCGCTCCCGCTCTGCCCGAAGTTAAACCCGAGACCACTACCACCGCTGCTGAGCCCACCTCGACCGTCGAACCAGAGGCTCCATCCGTTGACAACCCTGAAGCCCAGGTTGTCCAGCCTACCATTCCCACTGAAGTGCCCATCCCCACACAAGTCATCCCCGATCCAGTCGAGACCTCGACCCAGGAGCCCGAGCCCGTTGAAACCTCTGACCCTGCTCCCCCTACCTCTGGCGGCCCCTGCTCCGCCAGTTCCCCCTGTGTCGGCCAAGTCACCTTCTATGACGTTGCCACTTCCATGAGCGCCCCCAGCAGCTGCGGCGACGTCAACGACGGCTCTACCGACGATGTTATTGCTCTTCCCGTTGGCATCATGAAGGACAGCGACTGCGGAAGGACCGTTGTCATCAAGTACGGCGGTAAGACCTCCAGGGGTACTGTTGTCGACAAGTGCATGGGCTGCGACAACACCTCGATTGATCTGTCGCGTCACTTCTTCAGTCTTCTTGCCCCCTTCGAAAAGGGCCGACTGCACGGTGTGGAATGGTACTTGGAGTAAATTTCTCCGTTGTACCGCTTATATTGTTCATACATCCAATATGTCATGCATTTTAACCTTCTTATCTCCGGGATGTCTCGCTCAGGCATTCATTTTGCCCTTCGTGTTTATAGAGGTTCGGTTGTTTCAACTTAAACCAACCAAGTCATTTGTTTCATCATCACGGAGCAAAAGCAGAAAGGACGGAACAGGATCTGGAATCCCACTGGGACTTATGACGCTACGAATCAAGTGCTTTCGGTAATTCTATCTCGTAGTCTTGTATGCACAACATATCCAAGAGTAAGTCGGGTAAACAGCTGAAGCTGGAGCGAATAACTCGGAATTGATTTCACCGAGGATACTAACGATGCAATCGACGGCTACCAACTAATTGTCCAGTGGCATTCGTCTCAGCTGACGAAAAATTGTGTGCGGAGAAACTTTCCCTCTACCCGTGGAGGATGGCTGTAGTCGCCGCATTCAGATGGACGGATTCTGGGGAAGACGAAGAGGAGAGGGTAACGAGTCGCGTGCAGAGTGAGAGTCTGGTTTCCGGTTCGAGTAATTGCGCGAACCAAGAACGAGACGAGGCCTGGAGATTCCTCCATGCCAGCTGCGAGGGGATTTTGAAGCTGAGATTAATTGATCCCTTGGCCCACAGCCACTCTCTTCTCAGGCCCTGGTTCTGGCATTTTTCCCCTCGCTTCTTTTTGTTTGGACTCGAGAAGTTTTTTCTTTTTCTGCTTGGGTCTCGAGACCTCATTCATCCTCTCCCAGCCTGCTCTCTCGCCATCTCTTTACCCCAGATTTCTCTGTTCGAGTCCCTCTACCTCAGTCCTTCCCTTCCAGCGTGGATAGACCCTTACCGGCCATGGACTTCTCGCACGTCCCCAGGTGACCCGTTTACACCATGGAGGACCGCAGACCGGAGGTCCTCGTCGTCTCTATCGTCTTCTTCTTCCTCGCGACCATCTTCGTTGCTCTCCGCTTCGTCTCGCGCATTTGGATCGTCCGGAGACTCACGCTGCCCGACTATTTGATGCTCTTAGCTTGGGTACGCCCCTCTCCTCCGTCCGCGCGCATAACTAATTCTGTGGGGATGTCACAGCTCCTCGACTTTGCATTCTCCTTCGCCCTGTTCTATGCCACGAAAAAAGGCCTTGGCCTTCATGATGTCGATATCCCTGTCGACAATCGAGGCAGCCTCAGCCGCGCCAATTATGCCTTTACCGTTCTCTACGTATGTTCCTCCCCGTCTCTGCACTCCCGCAACAATGACGTCCATCCGCTCACTTCCGCGTGAACCCAGAACCCTGCCTTGATGGCCGTCAAATCCTCGATTCTCGTGTTCTTCCTCACTCTCACCCAAGGCGAAAAGATATTCCGCTACGCAAACTATGCGACTTTGCTTGTCGTCAATCTCGCCGGACTGGCCTTGACCCTCGTCAACATTTTCCAATGTCGGCCCTTCGGAGCCGCTTTTGCTGCCTCACTCCCTGTCAACGCGCATTGCACTGATGTCCTTACGCTGTACCTATCCTCTTCTCCGGTCAATATCATTACCGACCTGGCTATACTCGTCCTGCCCAATCCCATCCTCACCCGCATGCGCCTACCGCAGAAACAGAAGATTATCCTTGTGATAACATTCAGTTTTGGTTTCTTCGTCGCCGTTGTTGATGTCGTTCGCATCGCGTACCTACAGGATGCAACCACTTCTCGGGAGCTCGCTCTTCGCAAGATTCACCTCCAGAACTATGGAGCCGGCGATTTCTCTTGTACGCATTGGCCCCACCGTTACATCATACCTCTCACTGACTTTCCAAGGGTATGCATCGCTTTCCTTCATGTGGTCCGTCGTGGAGGTAAATGTTTCCGTCATGTGCGCCTGTGTTCCTAGCCTTAAACCGCTGGTTGCTAGGCTAGTCCCTAAGTTGATCCGCGATAGCGAGGAGAGCACGGAAACTAGCCCATCTGACCCACGGCTGTCGGCGCCAGTCCCAACCGCTGATACCGTTCTCGATAACTCCGTGAACCCGATCAGTTTGCCGGAAATTGCGACAACTCCTCCAGCTACACGTGCTGACGCCGAAGCCAATACGACCACCCTAACCAGTACGTCCGATCCAAGCAGCATGACGTTCTTCGACTTTGTCAATATGAGAAAGCCTGCCAATATGTTGAAGTTGAGCAACAAGGAATCCATTGCGCCAAACGCAATCGCGACCCTCCTATTTTTCCTTTGGGGATTTGCGTACGGCTTCCTTGATATTCTCAACGGCCAGTTCCAACAGATTGTGCGGCTCGACACCTGGAGGTCTCTCGGCCTTCACTGCGTCTACTTCGGAGGGTACCTGGTGGCTCCACCCTTGGTTGGACGCGCCGTGCTGAAACGCTGGGGTTTCAAGGCAACCTTCATCACAGGCCTGTGTTGCTACGCATGCGGATCGCTGATCTTTTGGCCTTCCGCCGTGTTAACTTCATATTCCGCATTCCTCATCTCTAATTTTATTACGGGGTGCGGACTCGCCATCCTTGAAACTGCAGCTAACCCATTCATATCTCTTTGTGGGCCACTAGAGAATTCAGAAATACGATTGAACATCTCCCAGGGATTCCAAGCCATTGGAAGCGTTCTTTCGCCCCTGCTCGCCAAGCGGGTTCTATTCCGCAGCGTCACCGATGTCTCCTCCTTGGTAGACGTGCAGTGGACATACCTTGGAATCGCGCTCTTCGACGTGCTCGTGGCATTGGCTTTCTACTATCTGCCGATTCCGGAGGCGTCGGACGACGATTTAGAGGAGCTAGCTAACCGTCGACGGGACGACAATCAGGCCGCGCCATTTGGTGTTCCAATCGTTTGGACGACGCTTGCCCTCGGAGTGTGGTCCCAGTTCATGTACGTCGCGGGGCAGGAAGTCTTCTCCACCAGCTACGAATCTTTAGTCACAGCTGTATACACTGAGCCGCCAATGAGCGAATTTACCTACCTTACGATAGGCCGCTCTGTCTTTACCGTTGGCCGCTTCCTCGCCGCTTTTCTGCAGTGGTTCCTCAAACCCCGCTGGATTCTCCTCCTTTCCTACATTGGTATGGTCGTGTTCGCCGTTCTGTGCATGAGAACTACAGGGCACGCGGCCGTTGCCATGGGCATAATGGTCTTCCTATTCGAAAGCGGGGCCTTCAGCATCATCTTCGCCATCGCCCTCCGCGGTATGGGGCGGCACACCAAAACGGCGGCCTCCCTCCTAACGGTAGCCATCAGTGGCGGGGCGTTCCTGCCCTTCGCGCGGTACGCCGCGCAACGCGCAACGAACAGCGTCCCAGAATCCTATAGCGTTCTCGTCGCCCTATTCGCGGCCGGCGCGGTATTCCCTATATACCTAAATCTTGTCCCCGCAGCAAAGAAGCAAGTTGACCCCGTCCCGAACGAACATCTTCGACATACACGGCGCCGTCGCAGTCGCGCCGTCAGGGCAAACCCAATGCCGCGCGAGAAGGTAAATCCATCTCAAGGCGGGGTCTATTCGCGCCGACGAAGCGTCCTCGGTGAACCCGATCCTCTCCCTGCAGTCGACCCACCCGGACCAAACTCGCCATTGCATTCCATCTCGGAGACGGAGGATGCGCAGCACTCACAGACCAAGGATACGTCTAGCGATGAGTAGTCGCTAATCTAAACCTACCTCCCTGAAACTCGATTCCTACCCTCACGATTCATGAATGATACCCGGTGGCATTTGGTTTCTCTTATTCTCGCTGTAAATGGCTTGGAGTTTGGGTGCATTACTCGCATCAGTTTCCTTCCTCTACATATACTTAATCTATCCAAACGAATCTTGGAATATGCATTTATTGGGGAAGCCAGCCCCACGGATCGGAAAAGTCGTTTGCAAGAGAATAATAATATGATATTGATTGTTCAGTGATTGTATTCTCCCAGCAAGCCTGTACGTATCGTAGTGATGTCTCTCGAAGCTTAGCTTCCAGTCTCGTTATATGCACTTGAGATAGCGCCTAGCCACCCCGTCCACTAACTATCCACAACGTCCATCGTAAGCGCATATTCTCACCAAATAAAGAACATCGCTGACTAGGTAGTCGCTTGGGGGGATAAACCCAGCCTCAAAAGCTCACCCATGCCAAAGACGGAGGATGGAGAGATCGAAGCCGCTATTTGTTTGAAGAATGAGGATTTACAGCACTTAGAGACAGACATAGTATTCATGAAGTTTGGGACGAAGATTGGCTCGCTTGTTTTGGTGGTTGGCGGTCGTATGGATGTAGAGATGGAGCTTTCGATTAGTGTAACGAACTTTTAAGTTATATGCCCCTTTTTGGTGACACAGTTCGTGTTTGCTGGGGGGGATATGAAAATGACAGAGGATTAATTAAAGTCCTCTGGAAGGGCCTTAGTGTTGCAAAGCATTAAGGAATGGAACATATCCATCACGTCTAATTTTGATCGCATGCAAAGGACGTCTTTGATCTCATGGGTTAAACAGACCCAGAAAGACTATCTTACTAATTTACTAAAAGCTAAAAGTGCTGTGCGCCTATATATCTCCATGAACAGGTTAAGAATTGTCGATATGAACTTATAGATAATACTTCGTCAATTACTATGCACAGGATCCAACAGTCCGCTGGGAGATACACAAAGCCAACGGGATAGATAACCACTAGACGGACAAGACAGTAATTTGGGTATGCCGCGTCACTGCGTATGATATTTAGAAAGTCGTAAGTAGTAGATGGCTGCAAAAGCATTAAACAAACACTTATGTCGTACGCCTGTGCTGTCTGAAAGTCGAAAGCCAAATGCCGGCACTTGAGAACTGGAAACAAGAAGTATAACGTATTCGGCTCGTCGCGACGATGACGGGAATAATTCAAACAAAGCCGCCTGGGTTTCCCTTTCATTGAAGTGGAGCCCCAGTCGAACGGGTGATTTAGCGTATAAGCGGAGATAGAGGATCCGGGAATGAGCCAAATCGGTGGCGTGTATATCCAGACTACTGAAAGACGATGGGAATCGGATAGAGACGGAGGGGAACAGACGCATAAAGCGTCCGGAAATCCCTAACGCAGCCTAGCAAACCCGATAGATGAGACTGTGAGGTGGCTAAGCGTCATATAAGGTAAATAACCAGGCTGAGTATGGTTGTGGCGATTAATGCGGCGTGCGTCGGACTGGTGTAATGGCGGCTCTAGTCCTCCAGTCTCTGGAATCAAGCACAGGCCTACTCCTCTAGATAGGACCCCAGTTTGTATGTCCTGGCCTTCTACGCTATCCGGCGCGAAATTCCCAAGTGGTAAATTAAGGAGTAGTGCCATAGAGCACTACCGGTTGCCGACAGTCCTAGAAATCACTGAACAATGCTTCATACTTGGACCGCATATCATCAGTATACACGTTCTGGGCTTTCGGATCAGGGTCAGGGTATTCTTCGAAATTCCCGGTATCTGCTGGATGGTCGACTCGAGGAAGGATAGGACCTTTGACACGGCGGTAATAGAGATCATCCCAGTTGATGTCCGCAAAGAACGGATGGGACCTTACCCTTGCTGAACCACCCGATATGTGTCCGAGGCGCTCAGACGGGTTCGTTTTGCATAGAAGGGAGATTATGTTTTGCGCAGCCGGCGACATAGTCTGAGGGAATCGTATGTGACCTTCAACAATTTGTTCGTAGATTCGCATTGGGTTCTGGTCCCAGAACGGAGGTTGTCCCACAAGAAATTCGTATATTAGAATCCCGAGAGCCCACCAATCCACGGCAAGCCCATGCCCGCTATTATGTATCACCTCTGGGGCGAGGTATTCTGGGGTGCCACAAAGTGTGTATGTCTCGCGATCGCCAATTTGTTTGGCGAACCCGAAATCCACGAGCTTTATATGCCCGTCCGCATCAAGGAGAATATTCTCCGGCTTCATATCCCGATATACAACCCCCTCGGCGTCGTGGAGAAATTCGATAGTCATTGTAATTTCGGCCGCGTAGAATTTGGACGTGTTTTCGTTAAACCTTCTTGCGCGGCGCAGGTAGCTAAAGATCTCACCTCCGGGACAGTAGTCCAGCTGAAGAGAGATCAGTCAACCAGGATAAAGGGGTGTTCTTGTCGGCAAGATGCGTACCAGCATGTAAAGGCTCTGATCATCAGAGAAAGAAGCTATCAAGGTTGTTATGAAGGGATGACCGGATACGTCTGCGAGGGTCCTCCGTTCATTGCGGACATGCTCAACTTGCTTGAGTTTGATCACTGTGGTAAGACCTCAGAATATTAGCTATAGATCAAACCAGGTGAACCACCAAGTCGTTCATACCGTCCGCTTTCCTTAAGATCTTTAACGCATAGACACTGTCGGATTTCGCTCTCTCATCTCGCAACTTCACCAACCATACTCGCGCAAAGGTACCTGTCAGGAAACGAGCCGCGTCATTAGAATTTGGTTCAAAGTGTAAACAGTAGACCAGTACTAACCGGTACCAAGAGTCTTTAACAGCAAGAAGTCTTTGACGCTGAGATGACGGGCTGAGAATCCCAGCTGCTTCTCCTCCGGCCGCTCCGTGATGACGAAAGGGCTCAGGTGTCGTTGCGTCGGTGGTCGGACAGAAGCTACCGCTTGTTTCTCTCCTTCGTGTCTTTCATTTGGATTGCGATTGTTAATATTAGCAGAGGCCGCAGAGCCCTGCGCACCTCTAGGTTTCGAGGGGTCGACGGTTCCCGAAGCCATTGGGATGCGAGAGATCATCTCCCAGCGGGGGTGGAAGAAGTGATGCAAATGAATGTGAGCGGCTGGATGGCAATTGAGCGAGCGGCCAGATCACCGTCGTGACAAACAGCCGCGATAGAAGCAAGTACCAAAGACAAGCATAGCAGATCGAGGGCGATGGGGAACAAACAAAGAAACGAGGGCTGGTACTACGGGATGAAAGAGCTTTTTGGATGGCGGCGCTACGGAGGCTCTGACGTTACCGGCTGGCGGGGCCGATACAAAGCCACTCACGCCAGAACAAAACACCAAACGTCGCCTATCACTCGGCCTGGAGGACTATACGAGACGTAGAATCCAGCACGAATTGAAATCGCAGTCTCAACCCTGTGGTATTTGTAGTCCTAAACTCATGTGGATATGTACTAGTACAGGGACTCGGCCCCAGAATCGAGGGTCGAGTCGCGAAGGAAGTGCGCATACAAACTCGGTACGCGATCCAGCCAGACCATGACTGACTCCACTCCTGAGAGTCCGATAGACTCGTTATCCCGCCAAAGGAACTATACAAACAGAGGTGTGATACGGAAGATTGGAGCGAGGGAAGGTCGTCGAGTAAATGAGACCCTAGGTGCGAAAACCAAGTAGCGCTCAGCCAGAGCTCCTTGAGTTGAGGATCAGACCAACAATCAATCTATTGTAGTTAGCAAGCTACTTCTCTTCGAAAACCAAAACCTAGTACACACCCATAAAGTCCAAGGACTTCGCCGAAAATCAAAATAAGAATCAGGCCAACATAGACCCTGGATTGTTGCATGTAAGCACGGACGCCCTGTCCTTGCCGTTAGTGAGGAGCTCGGTTGAAGAGGTGTGGTCGTTCAATCACGACTTACAGCGTCTCCAACAACCCCAATAGTGTAACCAGCAGCGACTCCCGCAAGACCCACAGACAGCCCCGATGCAAGATGCATGAACCCTCTTCACTCGCAATTAGTGCACATCCAATACAGCCCGCATATCCTGTCGGATCCAACATACGTGTATAAGCTCAAGTACTGAGTCGGCGGCGGATTGAGGTCGCCCGCGATGAGAACAGCGATAACCAAACCGTAGACGGCGATAATACCGGACATAACAACCGGAATCAGTGACTGTTACCGTGAGCAATTAGCTTAGGAACTCACAGGCAAATATGTCGCGACGATGCATCGTTCCTACCTTCATGATCAGATCAGGTCTGAACGTGCCGACGCCGGAGATACCAATTCCAGCCTTCGCCGTCCCATATGCCGCACCCACCGCTATATCAGTAAGCCTCCATTATCCCACCGTATAGTCCGAGGATTTGCAACGTACATCCAAAGATCATCTTTCGCGGAAATGTTAGCGAGGTAGGTCTGTAGAGGTCGGAGTTGTGGAGGACTCACAGCTGAAGCTATCCCTGCCTATTATTAGGTTAGTAACTAAACCGACTAAACTCTCCAGCGGCGAAAACGCATCCGAAAACTTACGAATGACAGGAAAGGAGCGAACTTAGGTGTCAATTCGCTATTCGACATGATGAGCTCGTGTAAGGAGGGATCAAAGGGGGGAAGGTGAAAAGGGAGAAAAAGCGAGCTCTAGACCCGAGCTTCAAGTTCGAAACAGTCAAAAGATTATAAATGATATATGGGGGGGGGCGTGAGGAGGAGAGCTGTGATGATGTCGAGCAACGCACTCCAGAGAGAGGGCGAAGAAGCGACCCAAGTAGCGTGCGTCGGCCACCGTGTAGCCTCGCCCGTCTGGGTTAAGCCTGACATGTGCCTGTTCGACCCAACAACTTGACCTTGATTTCAACCCCCGTGCTCTTTTCTTCACGCACGGTATTCGCGGCCACGATCTTCTCCGACAACTTATCTCCCCTCCTTCACCATCACCATACTGCGTCATCCCGTCTGTCTTCTTGCTCCAGACTCGTTCCGGCGGCTGATCGATCTCCGCTGAGGGAAGGATGCTGAGGTGATGAACTGCTTCGGCACTGGTCTGCCATTGCACTCAAGGCTCCTAATTCACTTCAATTGTTGGCCTGCCACACCACGCGGTGTCGCCATACAGCATATCAAGGCATGAGATTCTACTGAAGGGTCCTTTTGTATTTTGCAACATCCTTCTTTCTCAATTTCTTAATCTTGTCTGTCTTGTTCTTTCCTCTGCTTCCCTTAAGTCGCTTCTCGGTCGACTATCAACTACTTGTTGTGGAGTGCAATCTATCCACCCCCTCTTCCCTTTCCGCTATCGCCACGAATCCAACGAACCCCCGAAACGGTTTTGCCGTACGCTCTTTACGACGGACTCGATACCCTCTTCGCCCCTAGACGGTATTCACGATTTTCCACACCACACGGCTCCTTTTGTCGACTTCCCGTTCTGATCCGGGTATCAAAATAGAGGGCTGAGCTTCAAAGAACGGCACCGGGACATCACACAACATGGCTGACATTGGGGGCCAGCAAGGCCGGAACTACCGGCCTTACGGCCATCCCTCCTCCGTCCAGCGTGATGCTGCTTTCTCAGAAATTTTCGGCGGAGCTCCGCCGCCAGGACGCTCGCAGACCATGACGTCCCAGACACCCCAGCTCCCTCAAGACCGGGCCCATACCATGTCCTCCCACGTACCACGCCCGCAGGTGCAACGAGTTCCACCACCACCAGCGCGCCAAGTGCCCAACGGATACGCACCTAGTCCGCCCCAGAATGGGTACTATCAAGCATACCAGGGGTCGTCTGCCATGGCCCCACAACAACCTTCTCAGAACGCCTCTCGACCGTACCCAGGACGCTTTGCTTATCCTCAGCCTCAGCGCCTAGATTCCAGGCCAACTCCAGGGCCTCAATATCAGGATCCGAAGGGGTATAACCGAGCGGCACCCGTACCCCACCCGGCTCTGAACTCGGATGCTTACAGGTCAAGGTCAATGGCAAGGATGGGAGGACCGCCAATGTATCAGCCATCTCCACCGAATAGCTTCAACCATACATCTGCCAGTGCGTTCCGCCAGCAGCCGTATAATTCCGCAACCCCGATGACTGCGCAAGGTCGTGTGGTACCAGAGAGACACGGAAATGAACGCGCCATGTCTCTGACCTCATACTCGGCGGATCGTGAGCCAACCCACACTACAAGAACAGGGCGGGTGATTCCAAATCGACGACCACCATCGGGTCCTACCCAACCTCCGTACCCTCAGAGTGAGATGGACTCAGCCAATCTTGAATACGTTAATGGACGGTCCCGTCCGCCAAGCGATGGGTCAGCAGCCTCGCGGTCCTTCTCCATGGCATCAACCGCTGTTCCAGATCGTACCATGAGCATGCAAAGTGACTTGACCCACCGGCCAAGCACTCACAAAACCACAACCCTTGTCTCAAGTAATAGTAACTCGCGTGGGAGCAAAGTGCCTGATGTGTACCCAGCTCTTCTCTCGCGGGTGGCTGATGCTTTTCGAGAACAGATCGGGCTCAGCGAAAAACAGAAAAACGGGCTATCATATCAGAACGCCTTTTCAGGTGCAGATGCAGTGGATCTGATTGCGTTAGTGATCAAAACAACTGACCGAAATCTTGCTCTTCTCCTCGGCCGGGCTCTGGATGCACAGAAGTTCTTTCACGATGTCACCTATGATCACCGTTTGCGCGATGCCCCCGGTGAGATATATCAGTTCAAAGAAACAATGGGAGAAGAAGCTCCCAGCTCGGATATCAACGGTGTCTTCACTCTCCTAACGGAATGCTACTCACCAACCTGCAATCGCGATAGTCTCTGCTATTCAATCGCTTGCCCCAGACGACTCGAGCAGCAGGCAAGATTGAACATGAAGCCACTACCAGGGTTGCAAACGTCACCAGCCAGGAACAGTCTCCATGTTGACGACGATGCTGATGACAACCAGAAATTGTGGATCAACATGGTACCCAAGGAGGTTTCGGACAGTGTTGACGATATGGAAAAGAAACGGCAAGAGATTATCTTCGAGATCATGTACACGGAGCGTGATTTTGTCAAAGACTTGGAATATCTACGTGATTTCTGGATGAGACCTCTACGTTCTGCCAACAACTCCCCGATCCCAGAACACAGGCGGGAGAAATTTATCCGAACTGTATTCGGCAACTGTCTGGATGTCCTCAAGGTCAATGGCGCGCTTTCTGAAGCTCTCAACGCCAGGCAAAAAGAAAGTCACATCGTGAGATCTGTGGGTGACATCTTTCTCCAACATGTGCCACGCTTCGATCCTTTTATAAAATACGGTGCGAACCAGTTATATGGCAGATACGAATTTGAGAAAGAAAAATCGTCCAACCCCGCATTTGCAAAGTTCGTCGAGGAGACCGAGCGTCTAAAGGAGTCCCGAAAATTGGAACTGAACGGATACTTGACCAAACCAACAACCCGTCTCGCAAGGTATCCGCTTTTGCTTGAACAGGTTGCTAAAAAAACCGCGGATAGTGACCCGGATAAAGTGGACATTCCGAACGCTATCAAAATCATCAAGGACTTTTTATCCCGCGTCAATGCTGAGAGTGGAAGGGCCGAGAATCACTTCAATCTAGTGCAGCTCAATGCCGCGTTGAAATTCACCCCCGGCGACTATGTTGACCTTAAGCTGACGGAAGAGAATCGACAAATGTTGACCAAAATGGCATTCAGGAAAACCCCTACCGACACCTCTGAAGTCACAGCGTATCTCTTTGATCATGCTGTTCTCCTGGTGAGAATCAAGGTCGTGAACAAACGCGAAGAGTATCGAGTCTATAGGAAACCTATTCCGTTGGAATTGTTGGTAATTCCACAAATGGATGAGGTTATCCCAAGACCTGGCATTGCAAAGAGGCCATCATCGGGCTTACTCGCCAATCGGGCTGCTGCAAACCCACCAGCGACAAAAGATGCTTTTCCTATTACCTTCAGACATCTTGGTAAAGGTGGATACGAGCAGACGCTGTACGGCACATCGCCAACTCAGCGGAAAAAGTTTCTGGAATTGGTGGATGAACAGCAAACACGACTTCGGGAGCGCAATAGTAATTTCTATTACAAGACTATTATCTGTGAGAAGTTCTTCAATGCTATCAATCGGGTAAACTGCCTGGTCCCAATTGGTATGTCGTCAATCTGCTTTGTTTTTGTGGCATTATCTTCTAACCACACTTATAGACGGTGGTAGGAAACTAGTATATGGCACAGACAGCGGCATATATGTTTCAGATCGCATGCCAAAGGATAAATCTGCAAAACCCAAGAAGGTTCTCGATGCCAACCAAGTTACTCAGATTGATACACTCGAAGAGTACCAACTGCTCCTGGTGCTGGCGAACAAAACCTTGTCGTCTTACCCAATGGAAGCTCTTGAGGTCAATGAAGGCCAAAACTCAATGGCCAAGAGACCCAAGAAGATTCAAGGCCACGCGAACTTCTTCAAGTCTGGCATTGGACTAGGGCGCCATCTGGTATGCTCCGTCAAGACTTCAGCGATGTCAACCACCATCAAGGTGTACGAGCCAATGGACAATCTAGCAAAAGGGAAAAAGAAATCTGCCGTGAGCAAGATGTTCCAGAGTGGCCAAGACACTTTGAAGCCTTTCAAGGTTCGTACAGTCGTGTAACCCCGTCGACAGCGCTTCACTCTAACCAAATGTTGATAGGAGTACTATATACCTGCGGAATCTTCGTCAATTCATTACTTGCGATCAACCCTCTGCGTTGGTTGTTCTCGTGGTTTCGAAGTCGTCAGTCTAGAAACAACTGAGACTCAATCGCTCCTGGATCAGGCGGACACCTCGTTGGATTTCGTTGCGCGCAAGGAAAACGTGAAACCCATTCATATTGAACGGATGAATGGAGAATTTCTCCTGAACTATAGCGACTTCTCATTCTTCGTCAACCGCAACGGCTGGCGAGCGCGCCCAGACTGGAAGATTTCCTGGGAGGGCAATCCTAATGCGTTTGCACTCTCATATCCATACATTCTTGCTTTTGAGCCGAACTTCATCGAGTTCAGGCACATTGAAACGAGCGAACTGATCCATATCATGACTGGAAAGAACATTCGCATGCTGCATGCTTCAATGCGAGAGGTATGGTGACCATTTTTCTACTTGGTTTGGATCTGGACTGACAGAAACTAGATTCTGTACGCCTACGAGGATGATACGGGCGAAGATGTTGTGGCTAGCTTGGATTTCTGGAAGAACAAGCAGCATCATTAGGCCTGGACGCAGATGCAACATCAATAGCACTCTGCTTTTGAGTACTTTTTAGAAATGGGGTTTCGATTCTGCTTATTTGAAGAATCATTCTGCTTTTCTCGAGTTTTTCCCTTCTGCTTTCCTTTTTGAGCTGTTCCAAAGATTTTCTAATACCTCCGTGTTGTTGATTTGGGCTGTGTCAGGTCGACTCCGATCTCTAGTGGGCCATTTATTTGCTGTGTACAATGAAGCGCAAATACCATATGCTTTTCTCCCATCTACTTTTTGTTGCTTGTCAGTGTTCGTCTTCCTTACCTTTGTTGTCGTCGCCCCTTTTCATATCGCATTTTGCATTGTCCCCACGCTCTTCCATGGTTGTTTATGGGGAAACTGTGTATCGTGTCTCTGTATCCACAGCGCCCTCTGCGCAGAGCAATAATGACAGAAAGTGAGCTGCAGGGGACCAAGGAACAAATCATTCTCGTAAAATGAGGGGACATGTGAAATCCGTGCGTTGGAACATGGTTTCCGTCATTGGTTCCCAAGAGAGTTCTGGGCATTCAAAGGCGCCAGGGTTGCGACATGGAGCGGAAAAGGGCGGAGAATTCCGGACAATCGCCGGAACTTCCGACGGCACAGAGAAGACGATTCTCGTGCAGCCAACAACCAAAAAAAGAGAGAGAGAGGGCATGTTGGTCCATCAAAGTCGGAGCCGACAATTCAGAGATGATTTGAGGATGCGTATCACCTCCTCACTCTTGATCGGGCCTTCTCCATCGGTGCCGAAGACGATGGCCCGGCGATGAGGAGAGCTGATCAGAAAGCTAACGCTGAATGGCCGAAATGGGTCCAAGTCGCCCCCATCGTCATGGATGCGCGGACCACGTGGGAGTCCCGCCAGTTTCCCACCAGTCACCGGGATGAATAATTTCGAACTTTTCGTTGACGCAGAAGGGAGCGATGTCGGCGGCTTCGGTATATCCGACGAGAAGGTTCGGCATTCCCAATGTAGAAACTCTTAGCCGATGCAATATTATTGATGAAGGTCTGACGCCCAACAGGGAACAATCTTTCCCTCTTTGGCTTGTTCGGTTCTCGAGGAGAGACACGAGGTTCTTCATTTCCATCAAGTCCGTGCAGATGGCGACGTTCGAGGAAGGCTGATCACGCAGCCGAAGCAACTGTTTGAGAACAAGACGAGCACACCCGCCAAGTCGGAATTGGCTCAAGGCCGCCTGGGTGGTAGAATCTCGGCCGAGTTTATCACTCATCTCTTGCAATCAAATTCATCAAGAAGTGCCTCTGCAGGATTCGCAATTGTCTCTTGATTGATCGTCATCATGGCATGACCTTTGTAAAGACTGAGCCAGACCATGCCAGGCTGAGAGGGACAGGCTGACAGTCACGCCTTCTGATGACACTGGTCCACAGTGGGGACGTGGCGGACTGATGGCCGATCAGTCACTTATCAAGTTAACCGATCCCTCGTGTCGAACTGCAATCCGATAGCAACTCGGAAAAGGCAATTGGGAGGGGGTAAATGGCTAAATGACTGAAAGGGTCTCCGAAGGCTCGGGTCCAAGTTGATCATCGGATGGGGACGATGCGTCGCCACCTCCTCCTGTCTTTTGACTCTCGGCTCTCATAATCCGGTCCATTGAACGGTTTCAAGGTTTTGCGAATTCGTTTGCAGGAAACGGTCAGAGAGACGTGGTTGACTTCTCGGGCACCGTCCGATGGTTCACAGGGAGCCCTGGTTTCATTCGTAGCCCGAAATTGCCGCTTCGAGAAATATTGGCGGTTAGGGTCCGTCAAGACCAGGGATTGCGTCGAAGGCGAGGAAAAGCAGGTCGGAACGAGAGCTTAAATGGGTCTTGCGACGCCAATCAGTCGGAAATGGGCTGGGGCGACGCGAAGTCCCCAGGACGGTGTCAAAGGGTGTCCGTCCCCACTGCAGTCAAAGCCAGATTATTCTCTGCAGTCTGTGTTCTCCAGACTCGAAAGAGTCGTCATTCCCCATGGCTCACGAATCTCTCTCGGTCGCGAGTCGAGAGGCGCGGAGTCGCGGGGATTGGCGGCACAGACCGACAGGTCGCTTGTGTCCCCATCAGCGATCGGTGGCATGGATTTCCGGCTCTGGAAAAGAGTCTGGGGAAAGGCGGCACGCGGCAGCCCGCCTGGCTCGGGTCTCGGGTCTGGATTCTGGATCCGCACTGTTCTTTGGTTCCTTGGTGGTTGGGAGATGGATCCTGGTGGTGGTCGGTCGTCCTTGTGCGCCAGTCCTTGTCTTGTCCAGCTCAGGGGAGCCCCGGATCAGCAAGAAATCATAATCAGGAATCGATGGTTGTTCCTTTTGAGACCGCCATGGGCCATGCCAGAAAGTGGTATATAAACCCGCGGCGGATCAACTCCGACAAGAATCGCCAGCAAGCGTGCTAGTCGAAAACGGCCGGCGATTTGGAGAAATCAGATCGCATGGAACTGCTGCTATCATATCGCATGTGGGGTTCGGCGATTTCTCCCTGTTCCTTCGCCTTCTTTATGAATTATTGATTCCTCCTTCTGCTCTTCTTTTTGTCGTGTTGAGTTGGAGTCTCTTGCATCCTCCCCCCAATCCTGTCTTCCATCTTCACCCTCGACTCCAAGTGGAGCGATCATCAACTCCAACAACAACAACACCTCCAAAACTCTCCAAATATAAGAAGAATTATATGAAAAAACAATGTCCCTCATGCTTTCACAATCACCTTCCACCACCCACAGCCCACCTGTCCAGACCTCGCGTCGCCTGAGCGTGGGAGCAAAGACACGGACATGCGTCCATTGCGGCCGTAGTTTTCGACGCACCGAGCATCTTGAGCGCCATGTTCGCACTCGTAAGTGACTTGCATCATCCGAGATTCGAATACCTCTGCTGACATCTGTTAGACACGAAAGAAAAACCATATACCTGCTTTTGCGGGGCGGCGTTCTCCCGTCGCGATCTCCTGAAGAGACATATGGGCATCGCCGGCCACGAAGACAGCAACCCTCCAAGGACGAAGAGCACATCTCCCAAATCCCAATCACAGATAGACCGCGATAATGCGAAGCAACGGATACGCCGCGCATCAACCAGCGTCCGAGCCAACCGTGCTCCGCATATTTCAGATGCTCCCCCACAGGATGTCATCGTGCCTCCCTCCCCCGAGGAGCCCGAGGTAATTCAGTGGACGATGCAGCGAAACGGTTATAGCCTCGGGCAAGACCCCAATGTCCTCGACACGCCCACCACAGAAGGCACAACCCACGACCCCGAGATCCTCGAAGCCGCGCAGCTCTTGCTCCCAGGCAGCCTCCCCCAAAACTACCCGCCGGCTCAACCCTCACCACGTATGTCCCAGGCCCCATCCTTCCCTCGAGGCTGGAAACCGGCTAACAACGGAGAAGCCCCGACATTATCGTACTTGCCCGAGGAGTTCAACCACGTCGAAGAATTCACCAACTTCCTCGACTCCATTGGAGTACCACTCGAATGGGCCCACAGTAGCGACATCCAAAACACCTATCCTCCCCAGGTATCGGAAATGGCTCTACACCCTTTCTTTAGAGAGCGATCGCGAACAGACTCATGGCACCCGTCTATACCCCCAGATCAGGCGGGGTACGGCCTGGTGCCAGAGTACGGGAACTTATATCATTATCATCCGTCGGATGATCTTGCCGGTCGTTGCGCCTAATCTTTGCCTGGCTATGTTTAGATCTACGAATGCAAACAAGGCGTTATCACGAGGCTATGAGGCTCATATCCCACACGTACACGAACAATCAATGTCCTGGAGCTTTCTTTCCAGCAGAGCCCATCCCTCCATCACACACCAAATAACTCTAAAGAATCCCCACTCTCCCGGCCCCTGCAGCAGCACATAAACTCTCACGAGTCGTAGTCGCAACAACCTCAAGTAGTCTCTCCAACAATATCGCCACCACCCACCATCATTCCACCACTAGCAGCACCCTACTCCAAATACGGCGCGCTCTAGCCAACACCCTGGAGCCTGATCATAAACAAGCCTTTTAGTCTACCCCAACCTACGCAGACCGTTACTCCAATGAGGGTAGTCAGTCCCTCAAGCCCACTCGCCGCACCACGCCACGCCGCCGAGAAAGAGGACATCGTGACTCGACTCCACGCGCGAGCCATCTCATTCATGCCCATGAGATAGATATACACCCATCCATCCGTCAGAGACGGAGTAACCGTACCATTATCAAGGAAACAGCTATAGCCGTTACCCGTTACCCGTCAATATCGTCGACCACTATAGAGATATATCTAGAGATGATAGCCACGGCCAAGAGTAGGGTGGGGTGGCAAGCCCTGTACTGCTATGGAGGAGGATTTTTGGATGTTGGGGGAAGTGAAGAAATGTGGACTCTCTCCATCGACAAAACAACCCCCCCCCACTAATGGGGTTTAGCTAGCCTACTGATACTCGAGATTCCGATTCTTTTTTTTTTTTTTTTAAGGCTGAGTATATATTCGTTGGGATATCGTGGTGGTTAAATCGGACGGTTAGAGCGGAGAAGAGTGAAAGTTGATTTGAGTGCTGCGTTGTGTGAGTGTTATGAGTATACCCTTTAAATTGGTCGTGATAAGAGCTCCGGTGACGGTGTCTGACAAAAAATACATGGTGGGGATTCTTTCGGGAATCAGGGTGTTTACTGGGAGATACGACGGGCTAGATATATATTTCTGGTCGCCTTGGTATAACGAAGAGAAACAACGTCGACGATGGGCTACGTCGTGTGTCGGACATGGACAGGCATGTGCATGCATATTATACAATTTCTATGGTATCTAACTGGGTATACATAGCAAGCAGGCGCGCAATAATGGACGGCAGGAAGGCTATCCCCAAGTCCCACCACCACCGCCACGACCCTGTCTCCGCTGCGCCGACAAACGCCAATCATCCTCACCTGCGAACCGATTATGGAGCGGTTGGATACGCTCCGCCTTCTTCCTCTTCGAGAGCCGATCTGTCGGCGCGACCTTGAAGAACGTTGGCGCCGCTTCAACAAGCCACTTTGGCTCGATCGCCGTCGTGCAATGCATGTATTCTTTCGTCGTGAGGACAAGGGTATGGTAGATGACGTGTTCGGCCGGTTTGCCGAATAACGCCGAGCTTGGATGCATGTAGACAGGGGTTCCCTCAACAAGGGTCTTGTACCCCTCCTGGGGATCTTTGCGGGCGGCGTTGCGGAAGAAGCCTGTGCAGAGGGCCTGGCGGACTTGGGTTGAATTGCGCCCACATGAGACGATCTTATGGTGGTAGCGTTGCATGATGCCGAGGAGCTGTTGGCGGACGTCCTGGGCGCGGCGGATCTGCCGGGCCTGGATGAAATTCTCAAAGCACCAGGCGTTGTTGAAGTTGGATTTCTTCCACCCGTTGTAGACATTGAGCAAAGTCAAGTGATCGCCGTGCGGATCGTGAAATTTCGCTTTCTTTTGATCTGCTTGTTGCTGCTTTTCTTTGGGTCGGTAGAAGACGGATTGGATGGAGAGCATGGCAACGATGCTGAGCATTTCCTCAGAGCAGCCTAGGTCTACCGACGCAATGAGGACCTTGGCGAGAGCCGGCTCCATGGGGAAGTCGGCCATTTTCCGCCCTAAACGGGTCAACAGCCCTTCGTCGTCTAGGGCTGATAAGGCGTATAGCTCTTCGAGGGCTGTAAGCATGGTGTTGGTCGGGGGTGGGTCCATGAAGTCGAAATGGAGTAGATCGTTGATGCCCATCGCTTTGAGCATGAGAATTGTATGTGACAAGTTCTGCCGTTGAATTTCGGGGATCGTAGTCGGCAGCATTTCGGACTGGTATGCTGCTTCGGTGTACAAACGGAAGCACTTGCCAGGACCGGTTCTCCCTGCACGGCCAGCTCGTTGCTTGGCCTGCGCCTGCGAGATGGGGGTTACTACCAGGGAATCCATGCCGAGCTTAGGATCATAAGCATTTTGCTTCACAAATCCGGGGTCGATGACATAGTAAATGTTGTCGATAGTAATCGAAGTTTCTGCAATGTTTGTCGCAATGACGACCTTTCGGCCACCTGGTGGAGCAGGGTCGAAGATCCTACTCTGCATTTCACTGGGTAGCGCAGAGTAGACTGGGAGAATAACCAGCTCTGGGACGCTCGGCCCTAACGCCTTCATCCGCTCATACAGGATCTCGCACGCTGTGTCGATTTCCTCCTGTCCCGTCAGGAAAAGAAGCATATCTCCTGGAGGCTCTGTCAAGTGAATCTGCATGACAGTTATGAGCGCTGCGTCGAGATAATCTGACTCCGGCTCCTTGGAGTACATAATCTCCACAGGGTAAGTTCGGCCGGGGATAGAGAAGATAGGGCAGCCGTAGAAGTATTCTGAGAACTTGTCCGCATCTAGAGTCGCAGACGTGACAATCAGCCTGAGGTCTGGCCTTCGCTTGAGCGTCTTTTTCAGCAGCCCGAAGAGGACATCCGTCGCAATGGTCCGCTCGTGGGCTTCGTCAAGCATGATCACGGAATATTTCTTCAAGTCTGGGTCCAGTAGGACCTCTCTCTGAAGCATTCCGTCTGTCATATACTTGATCTTCGTCTCCGGGCTGGTACAATCCTCGAAACGAATGGTGTAGCCGACCTCTGCACCGAGTTTGCAGCCAACCTCCTCCGCGACACGCTTAGCAACTGACATTGCAGCAACACGACGGGGCTGCGTGCATCCAATAGTACCCCTGTTGGCGTACCCTGCCTCCGCTAGGTACTGTGTCAGTTGCGTGGTCTTTCCTGAACCAGTGTCTCCAACAACAATCAGCAACTGATTCCCCTCCACGGCTTGGAGCAGCTGGTCCCGGAACTTGTACACCGGTAGACTCTCCCGCTGCTGCTTTATCGACATGTTTGTACGCTTTCCAAATGACTGGTTCTTGCCCAAGGTAACTCTTTTCCACTCGGGAACTGCCTCATCCGACTTCGTCTGTTGGGCAGTACGAAGATCCGAAGCAAATTGTCGCTCGCTAGCCATAGGATCCTGCCATTGTGCATTAAGGTCCACTTCTGCTGCTCGCTCTGCCGCTTTGTCTTGCGCTTCCTGCTGTCTGAGATCTCTTCGTTCCTTGGCCAAATTCGTGCCCGCCATAGCGGCGCGATTCATTGAACCATCCGGAGCTTTGACCACTCGGATCGGAGAGAGTTCCAGCGACATCTTTGTCTGGCCCGCCAGGAAAGGAGGCTCTTCGTCTCGAACCTCGATGTCGACATCTTCTTCCTCCTCGAACGTGCCCTCCCCTGTCAAGGTGGCATGGTATTCCTCATCGATGTCGGGGTAGTCAGTTGCTGACACAGCACCGGATGCAATCAGCTGCTTGATCTCCCATCGCTCTGGGGAAGTTAGGCGTTTGCGGTTCTTCATCGGCCTGCCGTTGGACTCTTCAATGACCGGAACGTCGGAGCTGAGGTTGCCGTATCTGTCGTTTGATGAGATTCCATCCAGGCGCTCCATATTGGCTCCAGAAGCAAGTCGTCGCTGAGGAATGAGGTCCCGCCCAGTTTCCTGATCCACCTCCTTCATTGACAGCCCAATGCGCGAGCCTTGTATGCTAATCACCTTGACCTTGACAGGTTGTCCGCGAGAAACCAAGTCGGAGGGGTGGTTGACTCGTGCTCCCTCCTGCATCGCGGAGACATGCACCAGGCCGTCAACCTTACCCTTGACCCCTTGTAGGTTTACAAACGTGCCGAAGTCCTTCACCCCGGTAACTCGCCCATCGTAGACCTTGTATAGAACGGGCTGGTCGTCCAGCTCGATAGGTGGGGGTTTGCGGAAATAATCGTCATCGTCATGGCGTCGCCCTCTCCGTCGCTCACTCCGACCGTTGCGGTATCCATCATCTCTCAAACTATACCTCCCGGTAGACCGCCCAAACTCATCCACCTCGTCATCCCGTTTATCGTAAACCGGGCTCCGTTCCCTCGAGCGTGAACGATGTCGATCCCTCCGCCTGCGCCGACTATAATCATCATACCCCGGACTCCGGCTCCGGCTCCGTTTCCTTTTCTCGCTCTCCAGACTCGGGTGAGACCGTGATTGCGACTCCGGCTTCTTATCCCCCCTCGCCTTCCCCGCTAACCCCTCCAACATCGCAAACGTATCATCCATCGCACTAGCCTTCGCATCTTCCTCCTCTTCCCCCACGTGTCCAACCCCGTTCCTCCCGACAGCCTCATCCTCCCATCTCTGCTCCCGATCCGGCACAGCCAACCCCTTGAAAACCCTCGCCTTCTTCTCCAACGCATTCAGCGCATCCATATCATCGCCCCCATTTTGTTTCTCGCCATCGTGCGCATGCTTCTTTTGATTCCGACTCTTATACCGCGGATGCATCGTCAAAACCAACCGATCCACACTCTCCATCAAACTCACGGGAAACTCAGCGCCCATTTCCTCGAGGCGACTCTTGAACTCGTGAAAGGACGCACATTTTAGGTGTTGCTCGATGACGAACTCGGCGAGGACCTTGTCATTCACACCTAAGTGGTTTTGGAGCTCGTTTGTTATGCGCGAGATGAGGGAGAGGTGTTCGAGGGATTGGAGGTCGTCCATGGTTATGGTTGGTGCTTGTGGCGGTGGTCCGAGACACAGCACCGTGGGGGTGCTCGGCTCGAGTGACTGATTTGAAGGGATGAGAGTAATATTGTTTGACTTCGTGCGAGAGAGTGTGGGACACTCCTCGATGCGGAGGGGGTTTGGTGAGTTTTGGGGACTCTGTCGAGATGGAAAGTTGCAGATGCTGTCGCGGGCGGAAAATCGTTGTGGCGTGGTTGGCTGGTCCCAAAAGGCTCCAGGGCTGGCAGATAAGATAAACTTCTGGGGCCTCAGGCAACCAAAGCTGGGAAGTATACGGGGATATGTTATGATCAACATTTTCAGGAGAGCAGATGTCGAAAAGAATCAGTGGGATTCAGGGTCTGGCAACCCCAAACTAAGACTAAGTAATAGATACATAGGAGCTATTTGAATTATTAAAGGACAATAGGGAGTCCCGACGTCGTCTGACGTCGTCTGCCATCGTCGCCCCGCGTACTCAATCCGTTTTTTTTTTTTTTTTTCAATCGCTTAAAGAGCGAGGACAAAGGCGCCGAGAGCCATCACGCATGCAAACAAAGATCCGAAGCGGCTCAAGCTAGCAGCACCTGTGAATTCGGGGGAGCTAGGGCTGGTAGTTCCAGGCTCCTCCGGAGAAGTTCCCGTAGGGACTTCAGGAGTGCCTTCTGGGGGAGGAGCGGTGGGAGTCCCGGTAGGGACGGGAGGAGCGGGAGTCTCCACTGGAGGAGTCTCAGTTTCAGGAGGAGGAGTCTCAGTCTCAGGAGGAGGAGTCTCCGTCTCGGTGTCTGTCTCACATGGAGTGGAAGTGGGAGTAACAGTTGGGGGAGTCTCGGTCTCAGTCTCACATGGAGTGGAAGTAGGAGGCGGGGTCTCCGTCTCAGTATCAGTCTCGCATGGGGTTGAGGTAGGAGTGGCCGTGGGTTCCACCCCGGTCTCGGTCTCGCATGGGGTGCTTGTGGCAGTGACGGTGGGTTCGGTCTCGGTCTCGGTCTCGCATGGAGTGGAAGTTGCAGGAGGCGGAGTCTCAGTCTCGTCATCGCAGTCATCATCCCAATCATGGCCGTCGTCCCAATCATGGCCATCGTCCCAATCATGGCCATCGTCCCAGTCATGACCATCGTCCCCGTCATCACAATCTTCCCCGTCATCACCATCATCCCAGTCATGGCCATCATCCCAATCATGGCCGTGATCCCAATCATGGTCATCGTCGTCGTGACCACCACCATGGCCCCAGCCGATGCCTCCGCCGATACCATGGGACCCGATGAGTCCGACGGTCCGCTCAGTCTTGGCGGGAGCCAGGGCCGGGACAGCAAGGACACCAGTGAGCGCACCAAGGGCGGTGGCCAGGAGCAAGGTAGGGTTGATCTTCATTGTGGAGCTTGTATAAACGAGAGGACGTCAAGAGCTTGCAGTAGATATTAACTAAGTGTGATATCAAGTATCACGACGAGTACTAAAGTAGCAACAAGGCACAAGAGAAACGACTGTGGGTTGGAAAGAAGCTCTTGATGGGAAAAAAGCTCACGGGAGGAAAAGGCATTCCAATTCTGGGGGCGGAGCAGGTGAGGTGGTCTTTATCAGGTCGGCTGGCAGAGGGAGGGTTGCCAAAGCGCCATGTTGGCCGGCTGCAACCATCCCGTCGAACCGTCGTCGCCCAACACTCAAACCGCCATCTTCATCAACAGGGGAACCATTCCTGACAAGGCTTTCTTGGCAGGCAACTTGAGACTGCAGGGGACCTTCTGTGGGGGTTGAGTGGCTTGCCTTCAACCCCCTGGCGTGAAGCTAAAGTCGATGGTGCATTGGCGGCAGGACCTGATACATCAGGTTCCAGCCAGGGCGTGGTGACCCGGCCAGGGATTCAAGAGAAAACCATGGAGAGAAAAAGAACGGCGGCAATCAGAGTGAAGCACGTGGGCTTGGATCTTCTTCCTGCAATTCGTGTGGCCATGGGCCCAGAGGAATGAGCGATGATTCTCCAAACACCATGGCCACTCGAAGCATCAACTTCTCTGGAGGATAAGCTGCAGAGATGCATTGTCGACTCCACGGTGATCGTTTGTCGATCAACCACGAGACGTGTGGATTCCAAAGACCATCTAGGAGCATGCAGGGCGGAGGAGTGCTCGTCACATTGGGCTCGAAATTTGTAGTGCCACCAATTCGGCGACGGCGTGCTCTTTTAGGAAAGGGGGTTATCAATTAGATTGAAGATTGCGAGACACTGGTTGTTTTCGGTGTGAGCGGTTCACGGTGCAAAAATGGGAATTGGAGTGAGCGAAGACGTGGACCGAGAGACGAAACTGATCAAACAAGCTTGGAACAGCGAAGCGAAGTCAAAGCCAAAGCCAGTGTGGAGGAATCAGAAGGCCGCAAGCAACCGACGGCGGGGTTTGAGACATCTCATCTCCACTGCCAAGCCAACACCAGGGACACACATCCCGACAAGGGAAGCGCTTTGGGCCTTTGAGATGCTCTCTTGCTGGAAGCGTCGGAGTTAAAATACTCCCTCGCCGAATCTGACAAGTCTCGCAGATGATTTGTCTCATGCATCTGAGTTCGTGTTGTGAGATTGTTCTTCGCCGACTCGCATTAGGGCACCGGATGGCTCCCCACCTTCAAGTTTTGTCCTCCGGGGATGGGACAACATTGCTGGCGGCTGTGACTTGCCAACGCAGCAATCCTTGAGCCTCGGCCTGGCCAGGAACTATGGGACGCTGACCCTTGCTTTTTCCCATTTCCATCTTCGACCCGTGTCCAACGGCAGCTTTCGGCAAAACTCCTTTCGATTTGAGCCTGAAATGGGCACCCAGTGCCCTCAGTCACTGCAGACGAGCTTTCGATGAAGACTTCGTTCCCAGCGAGAAAGAGAGGGGTTGGCAGAGAACTGTAAAGCAAATGATTCAACACAAGAGGCAAGGCTTGTGCCTGGCCTTGTTGCTCCGCACCACAGATGAAAGTGGTTGGCTTGGAAATAGAAACCTCTGCAGAAGAAGGTGCAGGCAAAGAAAAGAGTCTGCGAAAGCGAGACCCTTGTCCAGAATCTTCGTGTCAGTCTCGCTATCTTCATTGGACGCTATGGCCCCTGGGTGAAGTGGTCGGCAATGCAACTGCAGACTGAAAGCATTGCCGGGAATGGGAATGAGGGAGGGACTTTCGAAGGAGAAGAGAGTAAAAGGTCACTCGTCACAATCCAGACGAAGGATTCGACTGGGGTCTGAGTTGGCGTCGCTTCCGACTATCGAATATCCCTGCGACTGGGAGTAATTCTCCAGGTGAGGGTCTGATCTGGAGGAGGGG
>NW_027263703.1:0-4060 GCF_044049455.1 Aspergillus lucknowensis | reverse complement strand
ATTATTTTAAGTTTTTATATTTTTTTAGTAAGTTATAATTATATTATATAATAATTTTTCTAATTTTCTAGTTTTAGTTATATATATATATACTAGGTATATATACTAAGATATAGTTTTCTTAAAAACTATAATAGTAATATATATACTATTAATATATATATATTACTTATATATTTATCTATAGCTTATATATAATCTCTTTTAAATTTTATAAAATCTAGCTTATTAAGTATATATTAACTATATATATTCTTGTTACTTATATATATACTTATAGTATCTACCCCTAGGTAAGTCTCCTAAAGTTTCTTAGTTATAGGTGCATATATTTAGTACATGCCTCTATATCTTGCATGCCCCTGAAGGTCCTGCACACTCTCCAAGGTTCTGCCTTGTGGTTCCACCTTGCTACTTATGATCCTGGGAGGTTCATAACACTATTTTCATACCTTAAAATATTTAAAATGGTTTTGCTATAGCTGGTATACTATTATTTAATCCCTAGCAAGTTATTAAAAGGTTGAATATCTTGCTTTATATACCTACCCTTCTAGGAAGCTATAATAGGATCTCTATAAGCTTCTTGATACTAGTAATACCTTATATAGTTTAGCAGCTATAGAAAAAAGTATTATTACTTAAAAAATTGCTTAAGAATAGCTCTTAAAATCCTCTAACTCCTTTAAAAATAGCCTTATAGCAAGTTATAAAGGGCTGCAAGATTACTCTATATAATACTACCTATCTAGCTAAGGAAAACCATAATCTCTATATAGAAAATAAGAATTTAAAGTAGAAAAGGTGTTGATCTAAGTATTAAATGCCTTCTAATACAGGCATGTTAATTCAGGAGGGCAGGGATCTTATAATGTTGAGAAATGATCAAGAACGTGAGGTAGGGGGGTCTTTAATAATATCTATAGCTCAACCTTCTAAGGTGCGAAGATATACTCTACCAACCTGTTTAAACTGTAATATTCAGGGCTATAAAAGAACTAGATATCCTGCACCTTTAGTTACCTAATTTTAATCTATATTGGCGTTGGTTGGTGGTTGAGAATCGATTCAAGTTCTAAAAGCGCGACCGAAATCGATGGGGTGGACAGTTCGGTCGGGAATTACGTTACTGCAGCACTGTGCCACAGCGCAATAGGACAAAAGATGTGCCAACCTGGTTATATTAGGTAATATGATGCTAGGGCTAATCTAGACTATAATAGTATTAGACAATCTGATATAATCTAATTCAATAGAGCAGGCGCTCTAATATAAGTATCATGTAGTACTCAAGGATATTAAGAGATTAGGTATATAAGGACTATTATTACCTATGCTTAGAAGGTTTTATTCTCTATCTATTATTAATTAGATTAATAATATACCTATTATTTATTAATCACCTTTGGTTATCTGCCTCTTTCTATACTTTATTTGACCTTAACAATCTATTGTATAAAATTTAATTAAATATATTATTTAGTATACTATTTAAAAATAAAAAAATAATAAAAATTTAGAAATATTTAAAAATACTTATTACTATTATATCTAGCTTTTTTATTTTTATAATTAATACTATTATTATTCTAGAATAACCTATTTTAAAAATTTTTATAAAATAACTTATTTAATATTTATTTTATAAGCTAGCCCTATTTTTTTATTTTAATTTTAATCTAATTATAACAAGTTACTATACTTATTAAATATAATTATATTAGATAAGATAAGTTAATTTAAATTTTTTAGAAATTTTATATAAAAGCCTAGGGTTAAAAATATATAAAAAATTATTATTTTAATAATAAATTAATTACTAGTTAATATAAGTTATATCTTAGATTAACTTAAAATTATTAATATAATATTTTAATACTAGTACTAAATTATTATATTTTTAGAAAATAAAACCTTATAAAAAACTATTACTAAAATATAAATATAATTTAATAAATAAACTAGAATTATTAATTAAGTTACTAGTAATCTAAACTAGTAAAATAATATATTTAAAAATAATAAAACTTTTAAAAAATATTAAAAAATATTAAAGTAATTCTAGAATTATATTTTTATATTTAAAACTAAACTTAAAACTAAGGTTTTAAAAGTTAAGATACCTAAATCTTTTAATAATATTTAAACTAAGCTATATTTCTTCCTTATATAAATATAAACTTTTATTAATATTAATTAGAATAAGCTAGTTAGCAAGATTAATAAAATTATATTTATATTTACTTATTTAAAGAGAAAAATATATAAATAATTTAAATTTTTTATAAAAAAATAATAAGAAATTAAAAAAAATAAAAATAAGCTAGCTAGTAATATTAAATAGCTATTTATAAGCTATAATTATTTTAAGAAATAACTTACTTATATCTTTAAAAATATTAATAAAACCTATAATATTAAAAGGTAAATTAAAAAGATATACTAGTCTAGAAAAGATATAAATATACTTATTTTAAAGTTTTAATAAATTATATTATACTTAATATAAAAAGATAATATTTTTATATACTACTTTAAAAAGGCCCTAGATTATAATATTTAAAAAAAAATAATATTTTTATTTAGGCTTAATATTTTAGTAAGAATATATAATCTAGTATTTAGAATAAGAAACTAGCTTAAAAAGCTAAGAAAATAATAAGGCTAATAAAACTATAAAAAATATTATTTTAAAAGGAGTTAAAGTAGATATAATAGTTATTATACTAATAATAACTAATAATTTTAGACTAGATTCTAAAAAAATAATAATTTATATAAATCTTAACCTATAAATTTAGATATAATAATTTTTAAAATAGAACAAGATTATTACTAAAAAAAAAATTTATATTTTTTTTATAATAAACTAGATTATAAAATAATAAATTATAAAAAGTAGAAGTAATATAGCTAGAGATCCTAAAAAAAAGCTAGATAATATTAATTAAAAGCCATGTAAGAAGTTATAATATTAAATATAACTAGGGAATAGAATAATACTACTAGTAAAATACCTATTATAATTAATAATTTCCTAGAAAAGGCTAGGAAAGCCTTAGCTTAGAATAAGTATATTATAACTATTAATAATATCTAGAATACTACTAGAAAAAGGTAAAGTATATCTCTAATAACTTAGAATAAACTTAGATAAAATACTAGAAAATAAAATCTAAATCTTATACTAAATTTACTAAAAATAATAGCTATATTATCTAGAGAAATAAAAATAAATATTAAAAAATATATTAAGTAAATTACTAATATTACTAGCAAGATATATAAGAAAAAAAAAATACTTAAAATAATTATTAAAATTCTTGTAAGTATTAAAAAATAATTAAATAGCTAGATAAAATCTTTTAAAAAAATTACTATACTAGCTAAAATATTAACTTAATACTATAATTTTATAAATTAATAAAAAAAAAAGCTAAGAAAATAAATAGGTTTTATTATAATAAAGCTACTAATAATAAGCTAGTTTAAAAAAAAGAATATAATAACTTTCTTATAATTATATAGAAAGTTAACCTGCTTAATAAATAATATAAAATATAGCTAGAAGACCTTAAATCTAATAAAAAAAAATCTAGTAATAAGTTTATAATTCTAGAAAAAAAAGCCCTATAAAAAAATAATACTAAAAAATATAAATTATACTAGTATTAGCTATAAGCTACTAGGCTATATAAAAATAAATAATATTAAAGATAATAACTTAAGTTTTTAAAAACTAGTAAAAACAAGCTTGCCTATTAAATAAATAATATTATTATAGCTATATAGAAAAACTTTTAAAAACTTACTAAAAACTTAAGAGATTTTTTTAATTAGTATTTATATTAAGATTTAATATATTAAAAAAAAACTAAAGATTATTAGTAAAAATATATTAAGATTTATAACAGGTATCTAGAAACCTATATTATTTATAAATAGAATAATAGTAATTACTATTTATAACTATATAACTTATTTAATAAATAATTCTAGAAATCTAGAAGATATTTACTATACTAGTAAGATTAGTATAAATATATTAATACTAATATAT
>NW_027263702.1:0-4284 GCF_044049455.1 Aspergillus lucknowensis | reverse complement strand
ATATTCCACAGTCTTTACTTCCTGAAGCCGGCTCAAAAAAGAAAAGAATTGATGCAATTGGCCTTCTCAAGGCTTTCTCGTTTGTTAGTGAGCAAATTCAAGACCGTGCTCTAACTCTTCATCGACTGGTCTACCTCTCAACTCGGAACTGGCTAAGAAAACAACAGCAATTGAGCCTGCGCATACAAGAAACCGCCGATCACTTCAGCCGTATATTCCCTGATGATGACCACACGAACCGAAAGATTTGGAGGGATTACCTACCGCATGCCCTTGCACTAGTTGGTGAAAGAAATTTCCAAAATGTGCGAGAAAATTACATAAAATTGATTCAGAATATTGGGAGGTGTCTTCGGACGGATGGAAGATACAACGAAGCAGCTGTGCTATTTGAGGACATTGTGAACTTGCAGAGAAAAGATAATAGTAATTTTGATCCCTCCACGCTGACTTGCATGGCTGACTTGGCATGGACCTACGACGTTCAAGGACAATGGAAGGAGGCAGAAGAGCTGGGGGTGCGGGTAATGGAGACCCGGAGACGGGTGCTGGGTCCCGAGCATCCTGACACTCTAACCAGCATGGCCAACCTTGCATCAACATACCGGAATCAAGGACAGTGGAAGGAGGCAGAAGAGCTGGGGTGCGGGTAATGGAGACCAGGAAACACGTGCTGGGGCCCGAGCATCCCGACACTCTGACCAGCATGGCCAACCTCGCATCAACATACTGGAATCAAGGACAATGGAAGGAGGCAGAAGAGCTAGAGGTGCAGGTAATGGAGACCAGGAAACACGTGCTGGGGCCCGAGCATCCTGACACTCTAACCAGCATGAACAATTTGGCCTATACCTGGTATTCCCAACAAAGAATTCACAAAGCCATAACTTTGATGGAAAAATGTGTTCAGCTTCGAGACAAAATGTTGGGACCTTCTCACCTTATACCACATCCTCCTCCCGCTCTCTCAGCGACTGGAAGGAAAGGGTCGATTTACTAGCCGAAAAACATGTCCAAGCTCCTGTTCAAGCAGAAAGTGATCAACTCCCCGAAGAAATCCAAGCAGGGTGTTCCCCGGTGGTCGTGATCACTAGGCCTGCTGATGAAGATGAAGAACGCATTGCCTGGCACCAGAGTCAGGGACGGTCAGCTACTCCAATAAAACAGTTTCTTGAAAGCCATCCCCTTCTTACAGCTTCTCGGAGCAGTTCACCAGCGTTGGGGGCTCATGACTTACAAGAAGTTGATTAGGCAATTTGATATGCAGGGCTTTTAATTAAATTTGCTTGCCTTACGGAGGTGTGCACCAAAAGTTTCCGCGCGGCGCTAGTGTAATCTATGTCACACCTGTTCAATTTTACTAGTAAATTATTAAGAAAATGGAACATGAGTACACAACACGAACTCCACCATTGTTTTGATCTTCAACTCCTTCAATCCTTCGCGAGAACCTCAATTTGAAGCTATCCAGACCGCTATTTCACGATTTTTTCAAGGTTTTCTTGGTGTTTTTAACCCTTCCTACCCCCGACGAAGTCCTCCACGCCTCTTGCGAGCTACCAAGATCTCTTGAATCCCCGCGATGCCTGCCTCAGGATTCCATCCACCAGAACTCCGCGTTCAAATCCTTACTTTATATGGCCTTGGTCTTCGATCCGAGGTTATTGCTGCGCATCTTGAGGTGCCGCCGCGGACGATTCAGGACCTTATAAAGAAGGCAAAAGAGCGTGGATACAGGCCTGAGGAGTCTCTACGGGTCAAGAAGGAATATTTCGAGGATAGCGCTCGCTCAGGTCGTCCCAAGGAGATTACTCTGGATATAGAGAATTCTATAATACAGAGTGTCACTAAGGATCGAGCTGGGCGTGAGAAATCCTCTGAGATGTTGGCTTTTGAAGCTGGTATTTCTCTTACTTCTGTTTTGCGAGTTCTTCATTCTCATGGCTTTAAAATTACCAAACCCTCTACTAAACCTGGCCTTACTGACGCGATGAAGGCCAAGCGGCTTGAATATTGCCTGCAGAACCCCTGGACTATCGAGTCGCTCAAAGATCTTGTCTTTACCGATGAAACGGCTGTTGTTCTAGGCCACCGGCGTGGATCAGTTCGAGTATGGCGTTAAGAGGGGGATCAATTCAATCCAACATGTGTACGAAGGCGCTGGAAGGGCTATACAGAGTTTATGGTGTGGGCTTGCTTCTCATGGGATTCAAAAGGTCCTATACATATCTACGAGCCGGAGACCGCTCAACAGCGGCGGTTTGCAGATAGAGTTGTCGAGGAAATGAATGCAGAACTTGAACCTATTTGCTAGCAAGAATGGGAGCTATCTACAGGCCTTAATCGGCTTCATTTACGGCCTCGAGGCGGCCGTAAGCCTCAATTCAAATGGAATGAAAAGAATGGCAAGCTTGTCCGCAAGAACAAGGGTGGAATCGATTGGTATTGATATCAAAAGGTTTGGTTCTTTTTTATATGCAATTCTCTTATAAAAACTAACGTCTGGCTTCCTTTAGGAGGTTTTAATCCCCCACCTTCTTCCGTACGCGCAACGCTGCAAGCAGAATCGACCAAATACCAAGGTTCTTGAAGATAAGGCGCCAGCGCATCGCCACCACGCCCAGCAGCGTGTGTATGACTTCTATGGGATCGATCGTGTTGATGACTGGCCAGGCAATTCACCTGATCTTAACGCAATTGAACCTTGCTGGGCGTGGATGAAGCGACGTACGACTGCCCGTGGAGCGCCTCGTGATAGAAAGACTGCTAAATCTGCCTGGATTAAGGCCTGGAATGAGCTACCACAAGAAGCTATTCAGGCCTGGATTCTCCGCCTGTTGAGGCATCGGGAAGAGATAATACGCCTGGAGGGGGGGAATGAGTATCGAGAGGGCCAGCAGGCCCGGGATTCGCGTAATTGGAAGGGCAAGCGGGTAAAAGGGCAGCTTTCAACCCGTCAAGACCTCTCTACCTTCCTAAACGAGGCATCTGTATAGCTTCATTCCTTCCTGCCCTCTTTTTTGTGTTTTAAATGAGCACCCAAGCCAAAAAATATTGCTATGTTGCTGTGGTTACAACCCTCGTACTAATTTACTAGTAAAATTGAACAGGTGTGACATAGATTACACTAGCGCCGCGCGGAAACTTTTGGTGCACACCTCCGTATTCTGAACTTCAAAGTGTTGTCACTTGTGGCGGCGGGTCTGTTAGTTGGGACCTGGTTGGTTGATGTAACACCCGTCTGGATCGGGTGACGTCATGGCGGTTCGGCTGCGTCATTTGACAGCTGTCATATTACAGCTCACATAATCATATTAACAGTTTGGTATTGTAATATTCGGTCTGAAAACGAAGAATATTATGAACTAACACAAAATGGGACTAGTGCATTTTGAAACATTAGGGTTCAGAAAAGGATCTGAATGTCTTTGAATGGGAAGCAGAAGTCGCATCTCACTGTACGGAACTTCGCAGAGGCATCAAAGAGGTTTCAGAGCCGCGTGCCACAGGGCCGCTGAACGGAACACCAGGCAGGAAGGCCACCACAGGCCGTGACGAGGCTCCAAATTCGTCCGAAAGTAATGGTTTTTGTACATAGACAAGCATAGAGAGTAGATAGTGGTGACCTGCATATCGCCTGAGGCGAGGGGCCAGCGTATGAATTACACACACACACACACACACACACACACACTGTATGCCTGTATAAAACTATTCTCGCTGCATACTTTATCAAAAGCAGTCGTGAGATGACTTCCATGACCGTCCAAAGCTAGCCGACATTTTCTGCTCGTGGCCGAGCAAGGACTTGCAGTTCCGGATCATTGTCCCCTGCTTCTCTGACCCGTTTGATGCCCCTCCAATCCAGGAGAGCAAGCCCAGTCGACTGATACCCATTGAGGCGGGCTTCAATGGCCCACGCATACTCGGCGGGATTGCATGATTTGGGAAGCGGCGGCTCTGCAGGGAGGGCAGTGCGGTACATGTCACGCAGGTACGTGCACTTGAGTTCTCATCAGTATGCGAAGTACCTGCTCATCATCCGACCGGGCGCTTACCAGGATGTCGGGCGTGCAGCTGGCGGAGGTTCTCGTGCGATTCCATTGATTGCAGAGTTCGGTGACCAGTGGCTTCTATTCTCAGCGTGTCAGCGGGGCACAGTGACGCTTAGCAGGACACTGACAGCAATGTTCCAATACTTTTGCGGGGTTCCTGAGCCGGCCATCTGTGACGACGGGAATTGGGCCGTTGCGCTCAGGAAAATCGAAAAGTCGGAGGCTGCCT
>NW_027263701.1:0-4375 GCF_044049455.1 Aspergillus lucknowensis | reverse complement strand
ATATCCAAGTTTTAGAAATTAGTAACTAATATTATAAGAATTAAACTATATATAACTACCATATATAGATTATAATTAAATAAATAAACTAAAAAGGTTAATTAAATAATTAAGTAATATTTATAATATTATATAAACTATATACAAGATAACTAAAAAAATAACTACTTATAGCCTAGTTTACTTATAATAACTTAATCTATAGTATAATAAAAATAATACCTGTTAAAGTAAATTATAGATATTACCTAAACTTATATAGTAAACTAATCTAAAAAAAAAATAGTTATAAAAAAAGCTAACTATTTTATACAAAAACCTAAAAAAATTTAAATATAACTTACTTAAGATCTTAAATTTATTAACCTTAAAATAAAACTTTATTAAAAAAATCCTAGACTATTAAAAAATTAATAGATAATTATAATATCTTATACAGTAGAAAGAGTATAATACCTTAGAGAATACTTAAGAATCTATTAAGAACTTAACAGGCTATACCTAGAAGGTCTAGAAATACTACTAGTAATATCTAAAATAGAAAAGTTAATATTCTACTAGAAGGATAGTAAGCTAATTATCTAAATTAAACTAGAATTATTTAATATAGTAGCAAGTTAAGTAATAGCCTTATGCTTATTAGCAAGGTATTCTAGCTCTTAAAGATCCTTAGTAGTTAAAGAATCTTTCTTATCTAACTATTCTATTACTAAAGTATTATAATCTAATATTTTAATACTATACTCCTTTAAGAACTTGCCATGCTTGCATAATTAACAAACTTAGTAAATAAGGCCTTGATCTATTTTTTAGCCTCTTTAATTTTATAAGCAATCCTTTCTTTAACCTATTTTAACTTGTTCTATTCATGTTTACTATAAAATTATTTTTTATATTTTTAACTATAACAGGTGTATAATACATAGTTTCAACTTTTTAAATCTATAAAGCAGGAAAGATTATAAAAAGCATACTATATACAAGAAATTTTAACCTAGAAATTATACTATATAATATTATTAGCCTATTAGCAACACTCCTTGTACTAATTATAAGGAGATATAGCATACTATAACAAAAAGATTAAAAAAAAAATAAACTTACTAGTAAACAGGGGAGTCTATACTACCTTATACTTTTAAAACAAAAGCAAGAAAAAGAGGGAATAATATTATAACACTACCTATACTAACCTAAAGGCAGCTATGCTAGGCAGAATCCTTGGATAATAACAACCAATTAATTAGCCTACAGGAAAGAAATATTTAAATAAATACTTATAACTTACCTAGAAGCTTAGTAAATAAAGCCTAAGTACTAAACCTAAAATAGTAACTCTATAAGAAAGTCCTTATACTTGTTAGACACGATTATATCAGGTAAGACAAGTTAATCTAAACCCTCCAGAAGTCCCACGTGAGAGCCCGGGGTTAGAAGCACACGAGAGGTTGTTGCTTTGATAACAGTTAGTATAATATATCCCTATTAGTATTATAGCAGGCTATTATAGTATATTAGATTTATTAGCTATTAATATCCAAGTTCTGTAATAATCCCCCTTTTTTAAGATTTTTATCCTAAGAATATAATAAGTAGTATTTCCTAGGTAAGTTTAGTCATAACTTATTCTATTTTCTATTTTAATATTTTAGTATTAATTTGCAATATTTTTAAAGTTAAGTATTAATAAAAACAGGCTTAACTATTATCTTAAGAAAAATAGCTTTATAATAGTTATCTCTTATATCTACTATAGCTAGCTTAACAAGTCTTATATTAAGTCTAAAGATTCTTCTTGTTATAATAAATATATTTAGTTAGGTTAAAAATATATTATAGATTAAAAGATATTTTTTAATAGTAAGTAGTAGTATCTTATTAATATTTAAAATAAAATTTATTTTTAGAAAAAGGAGGCTTGAGTTATAATAGCCAAGATAATAGTAAAACTAGATTATCTTTAAAAGCAAGATAACTTGCTTTGGAAACAAGCAGGTAATTTTATTATTTATAATATTAAAAAGATTAAGAAATTAGAAAAGTTAGAAAAAGAAAAGCATAAATAAAAAAAAATTAAAAAAATATAACAAGTATTAGTTATTCTAAATAAAGTCTTACAGGCCTATATTACACAGGGTACTAATATTTTTTTACTACCTTTTTAGAAGATTTCTTTCTTAACCAGTTTATTACTAGAATTCTAGAATCTTCTTAGGGCAATTAAGATACCTAATAAGTTCCTAAAAGTTATCTTCTAGTAGATAACTTTTTTATTTAATAAGATATTAAATCTAATCTTTCTCTATTTATTAGTCTAGGATTCTTTTAACTTTATATTTTTTATTAATTTTAGTTATTTTATTATTAGTATTTTCTAGATTTTTTATTAGTTTAAGTAATAAAATATAGAATACTAAGTAAACTTGCATTCTTACTAGTAATATTAAATAATAGTTATTATTTATAAGTTTTTTTTAATCTTAAATAGTTTATATTTTATAGTATCAAGTTTATTACTTAGTTATTTACTTTTAATATTAAAATCTTTTTTTCTTATTATTTATTATAGTAGGTAAACTTTTTTTTCTAAAGTTATAGCATGTTTTTATGCTTTTTATTATAATAAAACTTTATTTTTTTTATTTATCTAATATTATTAGCTATAGATTAGTATAATATCTTTATATAAGTAATATATATTAATACTATATTTAATTATTCTTTAGCTAGTAGTAGTTCCTAATATATTTTAGGATTTTTCCTAAGATTTATATAATAAGATATAATACCTATTATTATATTTTTTATATTATTAATTATAAATTAAGCTATAGATAGCAATTCTACCTAATTATCTTAATTCTAGTTTATATAGTATTATAAATAATATTTAATTAACTAAATTATTCTTTCTACTTGTCTATTAGTTTATTAGTAATTAGTAGTAAATATATCTTATCTTATTTTATATATTTTTATAAGTATTTTCCAAAATTTTGATTTAAATAGCTTGTCTTAGTTAGAAGTTATTTACTTTAGTAGTCTAGTCTAAATAAATACTTCTTATAGTATAAATTATATTAATTTTTTAGTAGTAATATCCTTTTATATTAGTCTAATAATTATATATTTTATATACTTGTATATAATTATAGTTATATTTATATGTATAATTTCTATAATAGGATCTTTTAATAGTAGTAATCCTTAAATAAAATTAATTACAATACTTTCTTATAGTTTTATTAGGATTTCTAGTATTTATATCTTGCTATATAGTTAATATTTTAATTTTTAATATATTTAATTTAGGGTTTTTAATATTAATTATATAGTTAGGGTTTTTATTAAATATATTTATTATAATATTTTTCTTGCTATTAATATATTTAATCTTAAATTAGTATTATAAAAGCTTTTAAGCCTATTATACTTGTTATTCTTTAAGTTCTTTTATTATTATAAAGAATATTAAGTTCTTATAATCTATTTAAATAATTATTTTATATTTTATTTTCTATAAATAGTATCTCTAATATTTAAATTCTTTAATAATTGCAAGCATCTCTTCGTTATATATATTATAATTCTATTTATCTTGGGTTATTTTTTTTTAAATAAAATAAGATAGGTTATAGTTTATTATTATTATTTTTTTTTATTTAAGAACTATTGTTAATCTAATATATCTATTTTTATATAGTTCTATTATTCTAGGTCATATAGTTATAAGATTAGTACTTTTTTAACTATTTTCTTGATTAAATCTATTAACTTTTATTACTTTTATTCCTAGATAAATAGTATATTATCTTTAAGTAATTCTATTATAGGATATAAATTCTATATATACTAGTAGAAGTATTTTTATATATATCCTAATATTTCTAGAAATTCTTATATTTCTTTCTTATTAATTAGTTTTAGCTAATTTAATATTATATTAACCTTTGCTTATAATATTTGCTATTTTTTTAGTATAAGTTTTATACCTAAATATTTAATTTTTATAGTATTAAATTTATATTTTTTAATATTTAGTATAAGTCTAGCTTCTAGTATTATTATTATAATTTTTTAAATATATTTTTCATGCTTCTTAGGATTTTTTAAATAAATAATTATATTATTAAAATATATAGTAATAATTTTGTTAAAATATTCTTATAATATATAAGTTATAAACTTTAAAAATTTTATAAGTAATTATATTAGTTCTATAAGTATAATAACCTATTTATATAACTTTTAGTTAGTAAGAAATACTATTTTCTAAATATTATTTTTATATATTAAAAAAATTGTAATAACCTTATTATATATTAAAGATAGTTATAATCTTTACTTTTTTTAGTAAATCTTTTTTTTATCCTAT
>NW_027263700.1:0-4643 GCF_044049455.1 Aspergillus lucknowensis | reverse complement strand
CTAGACTATTTCTAATATATTATTTATAGTAGTATATAAATACAAGATTTATTTTTTAAGAAGCTATTAACTTCTAAACTCTTATTTTATAAGATTTTTATTTATATTTTATATTTCTTGTAATAAGTTATTCCTATTTTATTAGTATTTTAAATTACTAATTATATATAGAACTTATTAGTTAAAAAAAGATCTTATTATTATTATCTTGTTCTTTTTTTACCAAGTAATATTATATATTATTTATATTATTAGATTTATGCTAGCATATTTTATAATAATTCTTATACTTCTAAATCTATATTCTTATTATAGGTAATTTGTATATATTATATAATATTTAAGCTAACCTCTTTTTAATATCTAGTAAATATCTTGTCTGCTTCTTAGTATTTAATATTTTTTTTATATTTTTTTCCTTTCCTTAGTACTATTTCTTTATTATTCTTTTATAAGCTTTTTTCCTTTTTTTTTTTACATTTTTTTCTAGTTTTTATATTTATAACTATATTTATTAAATTTTTTATATTTTCTTGCTATTTCTTATATGCTTGTTTAATTATAAAATAATAATTATATTATTTCCTATATTAACAAGTATATAGGTAGTATTAATATCCATAATTATATATCCTAGTTGCCTATACCTAGTTTATTAATTTAGTTATTAATCTACTAGTAGTATTAACTTATATTTTATAAGTTATTTATATAATATTTATTTATTTGTAAATGATGGATAACTAGTTCTTGATTCTTTTTAACTTAATATTTTTTTATAATATATCCAGGTTTTTTATACTTAAAATATTTGCTATTAAATTTTTCTTTTCTATTATTCTAGTTATTATTCTAAATATTATTAATACTAATATTTATTTATATTTTAATATTCCTATTCTTGTCTTAGTATTACTTATAATAATTAAATAGTTTCTTTTATTACTACTTCTTAAACTACTAATTAGTATATCAAGTTTTAATTTTAAATACTTGATTAATATACTTGTTTAGGCTTTTAGGCTTATTATTAATTAATACAAGTATATTCTTAATTCTTATTTTTTATTTTTTAGAGTAAGTGGATTTAAGTATATTATCTTTTTATATTAGGTTAGATATAATCTAGTAAAATTTTATAGTATATTCCTTATATATTATTTTTTCTTAATATAATAAGTAGATTAAATTTTTAGTAATTTTTATAGTATTTTAATCTTTAAATACTTGCTTAAGCTATTTTTTAAAAGTTTTATATTTATAAATTATATTAGTTATAGGTTTTCTCTAGTATTATAAATTTTCTTAATAGTTATGTATATATAGCTTAAACTAGCTAAATATAAGCCTTTTAAAATAAGAGATAGTAAATATAATCTTATTATATTTAGGTATACTTCCTAGATTATTAATATAAAGGTATATATTTATTATAATTAAATAACTTTTTAGAATTGCTTGCTTACTTTTAAATAATTCTAATTTATTTATTTTAATATTCTTAAATAACTATAGTATACTAACTTAGTTTAGTAAAGAGTTATTTATATTATTTAATTATATAATCTTTTTAGAGTCTATTAATTTCCTAGTTATTAGCTACTAGGTTTCTAGAAATACTGCTATCTCCTGCTATATTAATAATAGATACTTCTTTTTACCTAATCAAGGGTCTATTATTATTAGATTTAGGTCCGCTAATTAATCTATAGGAGAATACTGTTAAGGGTTGATAAGGAATTGACCAGGTAGGGAATAGATACTTGATTAGTAAGGCAAAACAAGACTAAACCTTGCCCTCTATCTTTCATGGGGAATTTAATCCTTAATAACTATAAAATTGCTTAATATAAACTTAGGGTATTAATATTATAATAACAAAATCGAGGTATTAAGCTCTAATAATATACTAAAACTAACTCTACCTTAATAGATAACTAAATTTATAATAAATTATCTTTTTTTATATAAAATTGACCTAATCCTAGGGTTAGTTTTAATATTAATAAATATAGTAATTTTATTATTATATATTAAGTATTATAGTTATTACTACTATTTTATTATAGAAAAGTAGATAAAAAAAATTATCTATTTTTTACTATATTATAAGTAAGTAATTAATATTAAAGTATGATCTTAATAAGCCTATTATAATAATACAAAAGCAAGCTTATAGAATCAAAGTACTTGTTAATCTAGTTTCTATCCTATTAATAGTAATAGTCTTTATATATATAGTAATAAAGATAATTTTGCTTTATTATAAATATATTTTAAAAATTCTATTCTTGCTTAATTATTAATAGTAATATATATATTTATATATATAGTCCTATATCTATTTTACTTTCTTCTTTTTTATATATTAGTAGCCTTGTTTTATAATATAACTTATTTATTTTATCTTTATTTATAAATTATTTCTTATTTATTTTTTTTTATATTTTTATAATATCTAATTATTAATATTTTATAGCTAATATAGTTATATATTCTAAATACTTTTTCTATTTTTAGTATTTTTAGATTACTTTATATATATATAATTCTAATAATAATAAGCTATTTAAGATTAGCTATTAGCTTGATATTATAATATTAATTTTTTATATCTAGTATTTATAAAAGACTCTTATTATAATAATTGTTAGATTAGGGTCCGCCGATCAATCCGTAGGAGAACGCCTAAGGATATTCTTGACAGGGTAAAGAGAATATAGAACATTTTGGGGTCAAACAAAGTATAGAAAGAGGCAGATAACCAAAGTGATTAGTAAATAATAGGTGTATTATTAATCTAGTTAAGTTAGATTATCTAGTTAATAATAAATAGTAAATAAAACTTCTAGGTATAGGTAATAATAGTCCTTATATATCTATTCTTGTAGTATCTTTAAGTACTACATGATACTTATATTAGAGTGCCTGCTCTATTATATTTAATTATATTAGATTGCCTAATACTATTATAGTTTAGGTTAGCTCTAGTATTATATTACTTAATATAACTAGGTTAGCATATTATTATTTTTTAGTATCTTGACATAATACTATAGTATGTCAGGTTTATTAGCTATTAATTCTTGTTCTTCTAATAATCCCCCTTTTTCAAGGTCTTTGTTCCTAAAGATATAATAAATAGTGCCTTTCTAGGTGAGTCTAGTCCTAGCTTACCTTTCTTCTTGTCTTAATATCTTGGTACTAACTTTATTATAGCTTTAAATTCTAGTATTTAAAAATAAAATCTTAAATATTAAATTAAAGAGAGTAGCTTTATAATAGTTACTTTTTTATATTTAGTATTCTTAATTAAATAAATCATGCAAAAAATCTAAGAATTCAAGTTGTTATAATAAGTATATATAATTAGGTTAAAAATATATTATTCCTAAGCTATCTTTTTCTAATATAAAGTAGAAATATCTTGTAACTATATAACAGGAACTCTATTTAAAAGATTTAGAGATTTAAGAATAGATTAAACTACTATTAGCCTACTTATATTATATCTAAAAACAAGAGTAGCTCCTTAATTATTATATAAATAATTTTATTTCTTATAAAATTAAAAAGATCAAGAAGTTAGAAAAGTTAGAAGAAGAAGAGTATAAATAAAAAGAAATTAAAGAAATATAACAGGTACTAGTTATTCTAAACAAGACCTTATAGGCCTATATTATATAGACTACTAGTACTTTTTTATTTTTTTTTTAGAGGATTTTTCTTTTAACTAGTTTGTTACTAGAATTCTAGAATCTTTTTAGGATAATTAAGGTATCTAACAGGTTTCTAAGAGTTATCTTCTAGTAGATAACCCTTTTATTTAACTAGGTACTAAATCTAACCTTTTTTTATTTATTAGTCCAGGATTTGTTTAACTTTATATTCCTTATTAATTTTAATTATTTTATTATTAGTATTTTCTAGATTCTTTATTAATTCAAGTAATAAGATATAGAATACTAGATAGACTTATATTCTTGCTAGTAGTATTAAATAATAATTATTATTTATAAGTTTTTTTTTAATTTTAAATAGTCTATATTTTATAGTATCAAGTTTATTACTTAATTATTTACTTTTAATATTAAAATCTTTTTTTCTTATTATTTATTATAGCAGGTAAACTCTTCCTTTTTTTTAAAGTTATAGCATGTTTTTATACTTTTTATTATAATAAAACTTTATTTTCTTTTCTACCTATCTAATATTATTAGTTATAGATTAGTATAATATTTTTAGATAAATAATATATATTAATATTATATCTAATTATCTTTTAGCTAGTAATAGTTTCTAATATATTCTAGAATTTCTTCTAAAATTTATATAATAAGGTATAATACCTATTATTATATTTTTTATATTATTAATTATAAATTAAGCTATAGGTAATAATTCTATCTAATTATTTTAATTCTAGTCTATATAATATTATAGGTACTATTTAATTAACTAAATTATTCTTTCTACTTATTTATTAATTTATTAGTAATTAGCTATAAATATATCTTATCTTGTTCTATATACTTTTATAAATATTTTCTAAAACTTTAATATAAATAACTTATCTTAGTTAAAAATTATTTATTTTAGTAATCTAGTTTAAAGAAATACTTTTTATAATATTAAATATACTA
>NW_027263699.1:0-4661 GCF_044049455.1 Aspergillus lucknowensis | reverse complement strand
CAACGGCCAGAAAATATGTCCTCCGTTGTCAATGTAATTGGGCTCGGAAAGCATCCTCCCTGGTCTTGTCAGCCAGCCCGAGAGACGGAAGGGGAAGGGGGGCAACCCACTAAGTCTGATAAAGTATCGACCCACGTCGCCTGTGCAGTCGAGTCAAACATGTATATCTGACCGGTTTTCCGGATCCGAATAGCGACAAAGATGTCCGACTCGCATTCGAGGCTGAATTCTGCGGCCTTCTTAAAGATGCCTTTTCGACGTTTGTAGCGTTGCTGGGATTTCGCCTGGGCGGTGTCTGAGCGACGTTTCCTTGCCCATTGGAATTTATGAGCCATCGCGGTGATTGGTAACGCGGCCTAGTCCGGTTCGTGATGGATTGTCCGCCGGCGGACAGTAGGACTCCTTAAATAAACCTCAAATGGAGCCCAAAACAACGACGTGGACTGTAGTGGTCGATGCCTCGTTTACTAGTGTCGTGTTGGCTTCGAGGGCATCTGCTTTCGCCTTCGTTCCCCTTCCATGGCTCGAGAGGTGGTCTTTCGGACAGACGACGGGGTCTGGAAAATGGGATCCAGACTCTACTCCCGGAGCTCTTTGGCACCGCTTTCACTTTTCCGTGGGGTTCTTTTTGGCTCTCTGATAAATGTTACAGTACAGTAAGGAAGCGTGCTCTCGTTCTTGGGTTCCTATTTGCGATATTGTCACCAACGCCAGGTCGGGATCATATGGGCGATGCACTTCCATGAGAGAAGTTCACTCTTGCCGTTGCACATACATTCCCAATTGTTCGACGCGGTTTTCGGCGCCCTTCGAACGTATTTGGTTTTTATTCTCGGAAATGAACCAATTCACGGTGGACCTCGAGGTATGTTTGGGCATGGGAATCCTATTCCCTTTTTTTTAATTCACAAGGCTCTTGATAGGAATTACAAAT
The DNA here is from genome assembly GCF_044049455.1 of Aspergillus lucknowensis. Taxonomy (NCBI): domain Eukaryota; kingdom Fungi; phylum Ascomycota; class Eurotiomycetes; order Eurotiales; family Aspergillaceae; genus Aspergillus; species Aspergillus lucknowensis. Next base: position 3,727 of record NW_027263699.1, on the reverse strand, counting down.
AAAGGGGACCGGCCGCAGTTGCTACCGCAATTTGACAGACGAAGAGCGCGCCCATGTAAGGCTCTCGAGCTCGTCTTCTTACAGCCAAGGCTAACTCCTTCCCAGCTTGCTCTCCGAATCGGAAAGGCTCTCAAAACGTTGGGTAGCTGGAGTGCTTCAGAAATCACTGATGTGCTGGACAGGCTTTTTAGTGTGAGGTTTATTCAGTCGTACATGCTGTGGAGAGATTTTCATCTTGTTTCCAAACGGTGCTCGCCCGCGGTTTCTACATCGCTGCCCTTGGTCCAAACCTTTGCTCTCTGCGTGACGTTCAAGGGATGTAGCCTAAGGAATTCGGCCCCTCTATGTACTTATTCTGTTTGTAGGACTCGACTGAGACGGCGATCCCGAGGCCAGTGGGACAGGGAGAGGAAATGTTTGGCCGCGTTTGTCGCTCGATTCTTGGTATATGTTTGCCTGCCACGACTGACGACTCTCTTTAGCTTGCCCAATGCATTGGGGAGAACTTTGAGACGCTACGGTCATTGGATCGGCCGCAGATTACGGATGTGCTCAGGAGGATCTATCGTGTGGGGTACATCCAGGGATATGAGATCCTTCCAGGACGGGAGTTTGGTAAGAGAAACCGTTCGACGATGCAGCTAGCGGGGAGGTCGTGTCGAAAGTTACTGAGCGCCAACAGGCCTAGGGACTGTCACTCTAGACAGAGACGAGGACCAGTGGCCGCTATTAGCCGATCTCGACGAGTCCGCCCGTGGCGAGGACGAATACCTGACACGAACCGATGTTGCTCTTGATGGATTCCTCGACAACCAGCCCGAGAGCCGGCCGTCCCACCGAGATGATTCGCATCCCATCCACAATGGCACATCCGGAATCTCTACGGATGGCAGTACCGCGGATCCTGTGATACCGCCGCTGGATCATGAATTAAGCTGCGGGGATGGACGCGCCTCTCCCCCTTCACTCGCTGGCCGTCTCAGCCCCTCGCTCCAAACCAACCACTCTTCCCCACACTGCAGTCCGAGAAGCGCAGGTGCCAAACGAAGGCCAAATGCTGCTGCCGAAGCACGCTTGAAGGGTTGCAAGTTGACGAAAGAACAAGCGGCTCTTGACAAAAAACAGTTTCGAGAAGTCCTCAAGGCGCACGCCGGCCTGCTTTGTGCCAACCCCGCCGAAATGTTGAAGCCCCTTTTGCATCAATGGCGGAACAATTGTTTGCAAGGCCGGCATCCGCTGGGTCTTCCGGCGCAGCGGATCGGGCTGGAGGCGGCTGTCGGCTACATACGACGGCTTGATGCAGGCAAGGCGCTCGATCACGTTGCAACGCGTGTGGCACACATGCTACTCTATCTGAACTACCGAGAGCTATGCCAGCGCCCTGAGAAATACTGCCCTCGCGCGCGGGCCGCAAAAATGAGGAAAGAAACGTTTGTCCTCAACTGCATCCTTGATTTGTACGATGACGATCCCAAAAAATCCTCCAAAGACCAGCTGCGGCGGAATCGGATCACGGGTACTCTGATGAGAAAGGGGATGTGGTTGTGGAAACTCGTCGCGTCTCTCGGCGCAGGGCTGTTGTTGATTAGTGACGATCACCTCATGCATCAAATGCGAGTCTGCATCATCCGACTGGTCGCTAACTTACTAACCCCATATTAGGTACAATAGGACTTTCACTGCGGCACAAGTAGACTCTCTCATCAACTACATTGCCTACACTCGCCCGGGAACCGTTCGCCTCTGTCGCTCGCTGGAGCCAGTAGTGAAATCGCTAATGTCTGGGCAACCTCCTGATCCGCTCCACATACTTCGGGATGATGGGACGGGGCTTCAAGATCAGCTTTCCGCTGCATCTGCCGAGGATGACACAGTGGTGGTAAGCCCGTCGGCCGACAATCCATGGGCTCCGATCGACGTGGAACAAAATGCGGCGAGTAGGATGCAGGATTTCTTTAACTAATTTCTCAATCAGATAACACTATGACCCTCTTTGGTGTATTCCTAGGTCTGTCTGAAGCCAGAAAGTACGAGGGTCCGATGCGGGCCTTGGCCTGACTCATGGCGGCAGGGAGAACGGAACGATGCATTTGGCTCACATATGTACGAAAGACAGTTGACGACTATTCGTGACTGAACGCAATAATGCGTGTGATTCATATTGCGTCTCTCGTGCGATCAGAGTTGCCCTGGCGAATCTGCCTCTATCTCATTACCTAGGATAAGTATTATGCACATCATCAACCATTTGAGAGTTACTCTCTATTCCAATCCCGCCCGCTCTTGTCTTCGACCGGGAACGCGAGAGAGCCAGTGTCACGATCCCGTGTTATACATCGCTCATACTGTGGCCAGTCAAATAGATCCAGCGGATCTTCGCAGTGTGCCTTTCGCCGCGGTTCGGATGAAATCTGGCCCAAACACAGAGGATCCCCTGGCGGAAGGTCATGTAGCCCCGGCTCGAACCCCACAGTTAGCTCTTCCGAGAGCGCCTGACAATCAGGGCGTTGACTCTCCCCAACGTATTGATGGAGGCCGGAGGCCGAAGGCATTTCGTTGTCTAGCCAGCCGTCAGAGGCTGCGAGATACCGTGAGGTACTGAATCCGAAGGCTTCCAGTTCGGAAGTGGAATGGGCCATGCCAAGGGCATCGGGCTCATGGAGGGGTGCATCATCCAGCGGCCAGTCGGCCCAGCTTGACCTGGCGGTCAAAGACATCAGAGTCTCCGCCGCACGGAGGTCATCATCCGAGGTTGAAAACCAAGTACTACTAGAGCTCGGCGGACGCTGGATTCTCTCGGACGTCAATTCCGTCGTTCTGGCTAGGGTATCCACAGAGTAGAGGTCCGGCGGGTCGTTTTCGACGGCCCAAGCAGTCGCGGGGGTCGTTCTCGCATCAATCCGGCCATCGTCCAGGCGACCATCGCCCCAGAAAGGGAAGTCGCCGTATTGTGCGCCGAGCAAGAACCAGTTCGGTGGAGGGGATACCGGGCCGGGGATCATGTTGGGAGCGGGTGGTTGATCTATCTGCTCAGGGCTGGGCTCCTCTCGGTGTTGGTAGAGCACTGGGGCTGACCCGAGACCAGGATCGTCGGGAACGCTCGACAGGTCAAGTCGAAGGGGGTCTCCCTCCGAACGATTGGTTGGCGGCTGCGGTACCCGCCCAGCTCTCAGAGTGCGCCTCGGTTGGGAAACACATCTATCACCTCGTAGCTGGCACTCTTGACACGGCCGTTCTCGGGAGCACTATTGGCCAGTCAAAAACCCGCCCTGGTCAACCTGCGGGAGGGATAGTATACCTTCACCTTTCGACGATGGCATTGGGCACACGCTTTTTTAATTCTGCGCTTTTTGTCGCCCTGTCGTCCCTGCCCATAAAATATGAGTGGTCGGTTACCAACTGGAATAGATGATAAGAGCGTGGTCATACCTGTCGATGCTTTGCTCCTTGTCGACCCGTGCCATTCTTGGAGAACTCGGATGTAGGATCTCGCTGATTCTGCAATTCGACCGTACCAGACTGACTGAGTTCGGAGGTGATAAGGGCTGAGGCCCCCCTCCCGACGGTCTCTTGGTTACAAGAACCTGGGCCTCGCCCAGACAACATGCTCTGCTCCGGCTCTCTTAATCGCATTCGGGGTATCCGCTTTTCTTCACCGTCGCAGGGGAAGAGAGGCCGCAGCAACAATCTCTCTGAACAAATAATGGCCACAAGATGGTGATGCGAC
>NW_027263698.1:0-4958 GCF_044049455.1 Aspergillus lucknowensis | reverse complement strand
TTTTTAAAATAAAAAATATATTTCTTAATTTTATAATTATATATTATTAAATATAGATAATATAAATATTCTTTATTTATAAAAATATAGTTATAGTTTTCTTTTATAAAATATTTATAATCTAGCTTGTCTAATATACTTATCTATTATAAATATTATCTATTTTCTTACTTTATATAAATATATTTTTTATAAAAATTATTATAGTAAAATATCTAATTAATTTTTTAATATATTATTCTTCTACAAGTTAAATAATAGTTATATAGGTAGTTTTATATATATCTAATTTGATTATTATAAAAGCATGTTTTTCTTAAGTTTAATATCTATTTAAATTCTTCTACTATTTATTTATATACTTTTTTATATTCTAGATATAGTAGAAATATTTAATTTTTATATTATTTATATTTTATAATATAATTTTATTATATTTTCCTAAACTGTTTTTAATATATTACTTGTAGTAGCATGCAAATACAAGATTTATTTTTTAAGAAAATTACTAACTTTATAGTTTTTAGTTTTTTATAAAATTTTTATTTATATTTTATGTCTTATATTAAGTTATTACTATTTTATTAGTATTCTAAACTAGTAACTATATATAGAGCTTGTTAGTTAAAAAAAGATTTTATTATTATTATCTTTTTCTTTTTTTACTAAATAATATTATTTATTATTTATATTATTAGATTCATGCTAGCAAATTTTATAATAATATTTATATTTTTAAATATATATATCTATTATAAGTAATTTATTAGTATTATATAATATCTAAGCTAACCTCTCTTTAAAGTCTAGTAAATATCTTCCTATTTCTTAGTATCTAATATTTATTTTTCTTTATTTCTCTAGTACTATTCTTTTCTTTTTTTTATAGTCTAGGATATCCTTTTTTTTATTTCTTTTATTTTCTTACTAACCTTTATATTTATAATTATATTAGCTAATTTCTTTATATTTTCTTGCTATTTTTTATATAGCTTACCTAATCTTAAAATAATAATTATATTATCTCCTATTTTAACAAGTAGAAAGGTAGTACTAATATCTTTAATTATATATACTAGTTGCTATTCCTAGTTTATTAGTTTAGTTATTATTCTAGTAGTATTAACTTGTATCTTATAAATTATTTATATAATATTTATTTATAAATTATAGGTAGCTAGTTCTTGATCTTTCTTAATATAGTAATTCTTTATAATATATCTAGGTTTATTATACTTAAAATATTTTCTATTAAATTTTTTCTTTTTTTGGCTATTCTAGTTATTTTATTATATCTTATTAATAATAGTATTTATCTATATTTTAATATCTCTATTCTTGTCTTGTTGTTACTTCTAATAATTAAATAATTTCTTTTATTACTACTTCTTAAGCTATTATTTAGTATACCAAGCCTTAACTTTAGATACTTGATTAATAAGCTTATTTAGGCTCTTAAGATTATTATTAATAAATATAAGTATATTCTTAGTCCTTGCCTTTAATCCTTTATAATAGGTAGACTTACTTTTTATATTGGGTTGTATATAATCTGGTGGAATTTTGTAGTATATTTTTTATAAATTATTTTTTCTTGATATAACAAGTAGATTTAATTCCTAATAACTTTTATAATATTCTAGTCTCTAAATACCTGCTTAAGTTATTTCTTGAAAGCTTTATACTTATTGAAAATTATATTAGTTACAGGCTTTCTCTAGTATTATAATTTTTTTTAATAGTTATATATATAAGGTTTAAACTAGCTAAATACAGGTTTCTTAAGATAAGAGGTAGCAAATATAATCTTGTTAGATTTAGGTATATTTTCTAGATTATTAATATAAAAGTATATATCTATTATGGTTAGATAGCATTTTAGGGTTACTTGCTTACCTTTAAATGGCTCTGGTTTGTTTATTTTAATACTCTTAAATAACTATAATATACTAATTTAGTTTAATAAAAAATTAACTATATTACCTAATTATATAATCTTTTTAGAGTTAGTTTTTAAGTAGTAATAGATTCTCTAGAAGTAGTAGCTATTAGATTCCTAGAAATACTATTATCTCCTACTATATTAATAATAGATACTTTTCTTTACTTAATCAAGAGTCTACTATTATTAGATTAGGATCTACTAATTAATTTATAGGAGAATGCCTAAGGATATTCTTGACAAGATAAAAAGAATATAGATTATTGGGGTTAAATAAAGTATAAAAAGAGGTAGATAACTATAGTAATTAGTAAATAATAGGTATATTATTAATCTAGTTAATAGTAGATAGAGAATAAAACTTCTAAATATAGGTAATAACAGTCCTTATATACCTATTATTTATTATATCTATTATATCTATTTGCTATATTGGCTATGCTATTTATCATGCTTATTATAGTTTCTAACTATGATAGCTATGACCGTTTCCTTGGTATTATACTAATGCATCCATATCACTATGACCAGGTTGGCTTAACATGTCCCTGTTAGCATCACGGCAGGCTGCTACGGCACATCAGATTCATTGGCTGTTGATGTCCAAGTTCTCTGACAAATAGTTAAATTAGGATCTCTACCTGTTATAATAAAGGAGAAAACTTTTAAACTAAGTTTTAATATTATAATATTCTTAGGCAAGTATAATATAGTATTAAGAATTTTATAGCTTAAGAATTATAATCTAGATATTAACTAGATTTAAAAAAAGATTTAATAAAAAAATAATAAATAGCTTAAGAAATAAAAAAGACTAGAAGGGGCTAGTATTCTATAATAGTAAAGTATAAAGCCAAGTAATCTATAAAAGGATTAAAAACTAGTAACCAACTTGCAGGTACTAAGAGTTTAGTAAAATAAATTATTATAATAATATTAAGACTATTAAAAAGGATATAGCTAATAAACTTACCTAATTAGGCTATTAGTAGTATTATAAATAGTAAAATTATTATAAATAGTAAAAAAATAAGGTTTTAAAAGATCCTGGCTACAAGTAACTAGATTAATAAAAAACTAACTATCCTAGATAAGTATAGTTAATTTTAGAATATATTTTAATAATCTAATAAACTAGAGTTACTATTTTATAAGCCTTATAATTATACTATATTTATTAAAAAAATATTAAACTAAACTATAAATAGATTCTACTACTAAATAACCAAGAATCTCAAGTATTAAAAGAATATATTAATAATTAACTCAAGAAAAGAAATATCTAATTTTATACTTATTAATAGGGTATAAAGTCCTATTTATACTAAAAAAAATAAAAATAACTAGCTATATATTAACTTCTAACTACTTAATAATATAATTATTAAGAACTAATATCTACTATCCCTAATCCAAGAAATTTAGGATAAAATCTAAGGGATAGCATGGTTTACAAAATTTAATATTATAAATATTTACTACTATATTAGAATTATAAAAAAGAAAAAATAAAAATTAGTATTTTAAATAAAATTTAGCTTTTATAAGTATCTAGTAATATTATTTAAGCTAACTAATATATTACTAATATTCTAGATATTTATTAATAAAGTAGTAAAGCTAGAAAATAAGGAAGATAAGAAAAAGGAAAAAAAGGACTAGCCTTAATTAATAAATAAATTCATGCTTATATACCTTAGTAATAGATTAGTCTTCTTAAAAGATAAGAAGTAGTATATAGAATATATTAAGGAAGTTCTTAAAAAAATAAGAAAAGCTAAATTATAATACAAGCTTAAGAAATATAAATTTTATATTTAAGAAACTAAATTTCTAGGCTATTAAATTATTATAAATAGGCTAAAACCTAAAATCTTTAAAATAATAGCTATTAAGAAATAGCCTGTATTAAAGAATCTTAAAAAACTATAGTAATTTCTAGGGCTTTTAAATTACTATTAAAAATATATTAATTAATATATATTCTATATAGTATCTTTATTTAAACTACTTTAAAAAAGGTAAGCCTATAAATAGGCAAGAAAATAATAAAAAATTTTTAATATTATAAAAAAAGCTATAATAATAGTATTAATTATATTATAATATAACCTAGAATTATCTATAATACTAGAAACTAATATATTAGATTATACTATTAAAGCAAGAATAACCTAGCTAGAAATAGATATTAAACCAAGACTAGTAAGATTCTAGTTAAGAAAAGTAATAAGATCTAAAATAAATTATAATATTTATAATAAAAAACTGCTAGCTATAGTAGTAGTATTTAAATATTAAAAAGTCTACTTGCAAGAAGTAAGATACATTATTATTATAAAATCTAATTATAAGAATCTTACCTATTTTAGAATAACTAAAAAATTAATAAAAAGATAGGTAAGATAGGTAAAGCTATTCTTATAATATAACTACTAGATTAAATACTATAAAGATATAAAAATGAGCTAAGCTAATATTCTTAGTAAATAACTAGACTATAAAAATAAGACTAGAAAATCTTAACTAGTAATTCTAAAAAAAAATAAAGATAAGATACTTAAAAATAATTTAATAATTCTAGTAGCTATTATATAATTATTAAAAACTATAACTAATATTATTAAAAAGCTATAAAAAAGGATAAGCTAATATAATAGGTCTTTATATCTATACTAGAAATATTAAAAAAGGATAAAATCCTCTAAATTAAAAAACTTATTTATATTCTACTAATACTTGTCTTACAAGTTATTAAGAAATATTATAATATACTAGTATATAAATATTTTAATATAGACTAAACCTATAAATATATTAGATATAACTACTATTAAAAACTATATTAATAATTATAAAATATATCTATAGGATAAACTAAAAAGATATATATTATATAAAACATTATAAAACCTAGAAATCCTATAGTAACTATAAGAATAGATTATAATTAAATTTATTAGACTATTACTAGAAGTATAATAAAAAAAAGAAGTATAATTATTTTATAGTAATC